>NC_142812.1:1315153-1401190 GCF_049724085.1 Artemia sp. Qi Xiang Cuo
ACGAATATGATCATAGGCAGCGCAATAGTGCTGCCTAAGTAAAGAGCGCTGTTGCCACAATGTATTATTTATTAATTTTTATTTTTTTCTTCATACCCGGGCACTTTGTATCCAAGGAGTAGTCGTATAAACTTCGAAAAGGGCTCATTCGAATGGAAATTGGATTGACTAGTGCCCTTTTTAATAGTCGAAAGTGATTGGAGGGCAACTAGCCCCCCCCCACGCCCATCATTCCCCTAAACATATCCAACCGAAAAATGATCATCTTGTCTAGTAGCCCTCTTCAAATCAGAAACATAATTACTATTAATTGATTGGGAAATATTTCTTTTAAATTCTTTTAAATTGACCAATATAATTATTAATAATACTAAAAACATCTATGGGGTTTCTTTGTAATTGAAGTAAACACCCATCAAGGGAGTAAATATCCCCAGAGCCTGAGTTAGAAAGATACATATAACTTAAGGAGACTATGTATCAAACCTGCACCGCAACACACAGAATAAAATAAATAAAAAAATACTTAAGAGGCTATAAATAAAAACAAAAAATAAAAATAAATAAATAAATAAAATCACAACAATCTTACCAATACTGCAACACAGCAGTATACTAAACATACCTAAAAAAAGAAACAAAACAGATACACACAAAAAATAGCTTATTTTTAAAAAAACAAAGAAAAAAAACGAAAACAAACAAACAAACAAACAAACAAATCATAAAATCTAATACTAAATGCAATCAGCAATAGACCTTATTTTCTTTATCGCTGACCCTGCACTAGGCTTTGCCAATATCTGACCCTGATCTGACATCGTAATACGTGGATCGTAAATCCCTTTACCCGTATTCAATATGTCCCGGCGACGCATTGTTAGAGACTCCCATATAAAAATACCAGTAGATGCAAGTCTAGCTTTTGCTTTAAACACTTTTCGGGCTACATCTTTGCTTGAAAATTTAAAAATAATCGGAGCAACTCTAGTAGATTTTTCTTCAGTCTGTGGGGCCTGATTATTCAGGCGGAGACGGTACACATTGATCAGATCAGAAGGCGACAGTTCAGTCAGAGACATTTTGCTGTTCAGAATTTCAAGTATTGCTTTGCGACTTTCCACACTGGGCAACTGTTTGGCCCCATGAAATACAAGGCTGTCGAGTAGGGACTCCTGATCAAAATCATCCAGCTTTGTTTCAATTCGAATGACTTTGTCCTCGAGGTTCTCAATTTGAGTTCTCAGACCCTTTAAAGCCTGCTCAGTTTTAGCAAACTTCAGACGAAACTCGAGTGTTATTGCATCATAAACCTGGCTGATTATTAGTTCAGCAGGCTCTTTCATTGACCTTGAATCATTAAACATTTCAGTCACTTTCGGCGTAATATTTTCAAGCAAATCACTTTTTTTCTTCTCTTGCTGTGCTTCAGTAGTAACTAATTGCTCATAAATTGGGGCAACGCTGGGAGAAACCAAGTTGGAAACTTCTCTATCTCTAGCTTTTAGGTCAAAAAATGTCTTCAAAAATATGATAAGTTTCAGGAGTATTTGCAAGCTCGGCAAATATTTTTTTAGCAGCAGGTGTGGATGAATCAGTCAGGTTATGGGCGCATTTTCGAAGATTTTATACAATTATCCTGAATTAATAGTGCTTTATGTAGCAAAAAACGAGGTATGTAGGCTTCCCTTTTGAGTCCTTTATAATCTGAATAGCTTACTGGCCAAAGAGGATAGTACTTGAATTTAGCCAGCGCAACTTCAACGGTCCTTTTTCCTGTGGGTTTGTGGTTTCACTTTCCATAACTGAAGATGACTCTTCGTTGGATTTTGCAGCCTCTTCTTTGAATTCTTCAGTTCCAGCTTTGCCAGATATTTTTGAGCTTTCAGCCTAGGAATTCCTTTTTGTTTTCTTTTGTGATTTTTCACTGGTGTATTTAATATTTATTCCACCATAATGGTGGGTTCCAGTCGAAAATTGAGAGCCAAAGTCGTTGAGGAATTGCATGGCCTCTTTTGATGTCTTTACAGCTTTTAAACGCTGCTTAGATCCATTGGCGAGTTGCAGTTGTTCAAATCCCAAATGGAAAAATCCCACAGGCAAAAATTACAGTATAAGTATTGCATTTTTGTTCCATTACTCTGAATGTTGACTTCTACGTCGAGGATTTGTTTATTCATCAGTTGACTGATGCGACCCTTTTCCACGATTAATTTATTTTGTAAATAATTTCTGAGGCCACACAGGATAATCATGATTAAACATAAGCTCGCGAAGAAAGGAAGAAAACTAGGACAATTAACAGCCTGTGAAAAAATTAAAAAATTATGCAGATATTTCGGTCAAGATCTCCGCTTGACCGTCCTCAGTGCAGAATAAAACTAATAATGCAGATATCAAACTGTTTGTGGTAACGAACTGTAAGTAAGGAGCGACCCGGCTTAATAGTAACCGAAACTCTAAAAAACGAAATTGTGATACCCATAGATATATCAATAGAATCAAATTTTATGTTGTTTTCCAATATATGATTTTCATTAAGTTTAATTATAGCCGTCAAAAGTTACAAGCCTAAAAAAATTTGCTTTATATTCGAAAAAAGGGGGAAAACCCCCCAAGAAAAACGTCTGAGAGATTTGATGAAAATAACAGCATCGGATTCAGCGTATCAGAAAACCCTACTGCGGAAGTTTCAAGCTCCTATCTGCAAAAATGTGTAATTTTGTATGTTTTATCAGAAGAAAGATCACGGATGCGTGTTTTTTTTTTATTTTATTTTATTTTATTTTCCCAGAAGTGATCGTATCGATCCAGTTGTCCTAGAATATGGTAAGAGGGCTCATTTGAACGTAAATTAAAAGTTCTAGTGGCATTTTTAAGTGACCAAAAAAATTGGAGGGTAACTTGGCCCCCTCCCACGCTCATATTTTTACCAAAGTCACCCAATCAAAGTTTTGAGATAGCCATTTTGTTCAGCATAGTCGAAAATCTAATTAATATGTCTTTGAGGATGACTTAATCCCCCACAGTTTCCGGGGGAAGGACTGGAAGTTATGAACTTTGCCCATTGTTTACATATAGTACTGGTTAATGGGAAGTATAAAGACGTTTCAGGAGGGTTTTTTTCTGATGGGCGGGGGGGGTGGGTGTTGGAGGAGGGGGTTACGAGGGAGGATCCTTCGATGGAGGATGTTTCCTTGGAGGAAGGGACATTTCTATGAAGGGGGCGCCGGATTTCCTGCATTATTTAAAAAACGATCAAAAATTAAATAAAAAACTAGTTTTTTCAACAAAAAGTAAGGAGCAACATTAAAACTTAAAACAAACAGAAATTATTACGCATATGAGGGGGTTCGCCCCCTAGTCACCTCGCCCTTTTCGCTAAAGATTTTTTTAGTAGTTTCTAAAAAGCTATGTATTCTAATTAACCGTCCTTTGTCATTCATGGGTTTGTGATTCGAACAAAATTGAACTTTAGCGTAAAGAGCAAGGTATCGAATAGGTGACAGATTTCCTAATATACGTAATAAAACATACGAATATAGAAGTTCGTTACGTAAGTTAATTCGTAAGTTACGTCAGAACAAAATTTCGAGAAAGCCATTTAGCCAAAAAAGTAAAATTAAAATGCAAATTTTGTTTTAATTATTCATGTATGGTTAGCCAAAATCAATGCTGCATTAATTCAAAAAAGTTCAGAAATTAAATAAAAAAACAAGTTTTTTTTTAACTGAGAGTAAGAAGCAACATTAAAACTTGACACGAACATAAATTATTCCGTATATGAAAGTGGCTATCCCCTCTGCAATAACTTACTCTTTACGCAAAAGTTTTAATCTGTCACACAACTCTATTTTTTAAAGCAATAAAAACTTTAGCGTAAAGGGTGAGGTATTGAGCAGGTGACAGCATATTTCATATTCGGACTGAGTTCTTTTCTTTTTAAGTTTTAATGTCGCTCCTTACTTTCAGTTAAAAAAACTTTTTTTTTTGTTTAATCTTCACATTAGTCTATACATGAGTATGCATAAAACGCATATGCAGTAGTATTAAAAGTTCGGGCAAAATCAAGTATTTGCGGGCATCAAGCCTTGGCTAATTGTAGAAAAAGCTATAAGACTGATAGTCTGAGTGAGTGAGAGGCAAATCTGGCATAAACCTTTTTTTAGAATTCTATAAAAATGATGTCATTTCACTTGTTGATAGATAAGTCTATCTAGCATCCATCCATTCATACATCATTCCTAGGGCAGAGCTAAGGTAGATTGCCATAGAACTAAGGGATGAAGGACTGAATTGATTTCTTTCTATTGCAGCAGGACAAGGGTTTGTTCTGGGGTTTTTAATAAGGATAATGATTTCTGGGGAAATTAATATATTACATGGAACAGATTTTATTCATTATTGCGTAGTTATACACCAGCTCTGGTGTGGGATGGGGTTCAGTTATTCTTTTAGATAAGTCAAGCGGATCTTTTCTTATGCCTTAAAAAGGGCATTTTAACCGCAAAGTTTTCCCAACTTTTTGTGGAAAGTTCTTCAGATCAAAAGACCTCTAACTGCTATTTTTAACCAATGTTTTGTAGATGGTATTTTTCCAGTGTGTTTTAAACGAGCTATTATATCTCCTCTACCGAAAACCAAAACCCCAAAAATTCCTCTGAATTAAGGCCAATTTCAAAAACCTCTATTTTCTGTAAAATCTTTGAGAGTTTTGTTTACATTTTCCCTATTGACGATGTTCGTGATAAAATCAACCCAATCTAATTTGCCCTTAGGCCGAATAATCACACGACGCATTGCTTAATTTATATACTTGACACTATTTTCAAAAATCTTGGGTTGAATACTTCCTATATTGAGGCTGTGTTTGCTGATATTAGCAAAGTCTTTAACAACTTGGATCATCGGACAGTCATTAGTAATGCAAGGGCCTTAGGTGCCAGAAATTTTTTTTAGCGTATAGTTGCTAGTTTTTTGTCTGACCGTGAACATTGTGTAGTCCTCCCTAACGGGGATTCATCAGGTGTTTCCTCGATTTCCTATGGAGCACCTCAAGGAACTAAGTTAGGTCTTTTAGCATTTTTAATTGTTTTTAATAATATTTACCAAGTTTTGGCAACTCTTTTAAATTTGCGGATGATTTGACATTACTGAACCCTTTTCAAACATCTAATACTTTGAATGTTACACTCGATTCACTCTTTAACAATTTAAACAATGATCTTGACAATGTTAAACTCAACTTAAGCATACCCAAAAGTAGTTTCATGCTATTTTTTTTTTTTTTTAAATATACCCCCTATCAATAATTACCTTTGCATACCAAATTTAAATACGGTTAAACTGCTTCGTGTGCAGTTAGACAAAGACCTTACAAGGAACTCTAACATTTCCCACTTATTTAAGTCTGGTAGTTTTCTCCTTAAATCTTTCTCCCTTCTCAAACGGTTCTCAATATCAATACATAACCTAAAAATAATTTATTGTCTTATATAAGACCCTGTCTATAATATACTTGCCGTGTCTGACACCCTGGTTTGACCAATGACCAATGTTCTAAAATTGAAAGTATTCAAAAAAAGAGCAATAAGAATTACTTCGGGGACAGCCTTCTACCACATATGATGAAGGTTTGGCTAAACTTGAACTTATTACATTGGACTCACAACATCACATCCTTACCATGAACATTGGTCACAAGTGCCTTAGTTCTGACTCTCATTGACGTTTTCTCCCCCCTTTGTAGAAAATTCCCCGACCATTCCGAATACAAGACTGTTCCATACCCAACAGGACCTGGATCACCCGATGTTGACCTTGAGGTACAAAAACTCTTTTGTCCCCTATTTTGTGTCCCATTTTAATAACTGATATAAGTTTTGTTTTATGTTTATCCCCTAACATCTGTTTTATTATTGATTCAATTTTTTGTTTTATGTTTATCCCCTAACATCTGTTTTGTTATTGTAATTTTGAAGTGCTTATGCTAGCTTTTGTGCTATTTTAGCCATTCTAAAAGGATGAGGGGATACAATCTCCTAACATCCCTCCATTCGAAAATATTTGTACTAAGCGAGCAATATTGATGCTGAGGTGGTAATTCCTTTCTCTCCCCAATTACTGCAGAAACCTTTTAATTTAAAACAAAAGATGAACTTACACATGCTTACCTGGAGAAGGTGAAGGGTTGGAGGAGGCCCTGCCCAGGAACGAAAAATTAATTCAATAGACCTTACTCCTCTTGAAAAATGAACCTGCTTTTGAAAAGTGTATACAGAAGACCTTAGCAATAACGTTTCCTATTTCAGTCCGCACCCCCTTCGACATAATTTTTAAGGGTACACATTTTCTCAGGGATGATTTTCATTTTGATTTTTTGTTATGGAAATTTAAGTTTTACTGTAAATAGAAGAAATTCGTTTACTTAATAATTTTATGTTTTTATCTATTTTTTATTTAATTATATGTTTATATTTTATATATGTATTTTTTTTAGAATCCAAGCATTGGTTTTTACCGATACTACAAGCCTGGCTACGAAACGAGCAGTATTATAATTGACTTGGTTGGCAAGGTCAGGCGCAGCGAATGTAACTGCCGTGCCGAATCTTGTGATAGAGAAACCGGTTATTGCCTGGTTAGACTATTTTTTTTAAATAAAAAACAAGTTTTCTTAACTGAAAGTAAGGGGCGACATTAAAACTTAAAACAAACAGAAAATATTCCGTATATGAAAGGGGCTGTCCCCTCCTCAACGCCTCGCTCTTTACGCTAAAGTTTTTATTGTTTTAAAAAATAAAGTTGTGTGACAGAGTCAAACCATCAAATTAGGGGATTGGCAATGGGAGGGCCTTTAAGTCCGTTGTTAGCAAATATTTATGTAGAGTATGTAGAAAATTTAGCTATAGAAACAAATTTTTTAAAACCTAAATTTTGGGGCAGATATATGGATGATATTTTAGTTATTTGGAATTACGGGAATCACAAATTGAACGTTTTTTGGGACATTTAAATAATCTGGGAGGAGAATTAATTTTTACAATTGAAAAGGAAACAGAGAATAAGTTACCGTTTCTAGATATTTTGATCCATAGAAATAATAACGAACTAGCGTTTTCAATTTACCGTAAACTGTTACTTGTCTTTCGCTTCCTCCCGATGAATATAGAATGAATTTTGTTGAAGGGGTTTTGGTGGTATGTCGGAACTGGTTTATGATTCCTCTTGAGTCACAGGAAAAATTGTAGCACATGCCTTTATCAGTCGTGTTTGGTGGTTCTGATGGTGGCGGAGGGCAATAGTACCCCTCCCATCGCTACAATATTTATCTCTGTAGGTTTAGATATTGCTTTCACATGCACTCTAGCACAGAGGAAAGAAAGGCGAGGTAAGCCATCATGTGCCTTGCCATTTATTTTTTCTTCGGGGGGAGGGCTATAGACTCGTTGGAACTTTATTTTTTTTGGCAATTAGAAGTTTCAATATATTTTTTTGCATATTTTATAGGCTACAGTGTTCCAATGTATTTTAAACATGTATTTAATGTATCAGAGCATGAGAGAACCCTAGTGTAGAGGTTTCGAAGGCTTTAACCACCTAGAAGATCACAATTCACACAGAGTCTATTCCTATGAATAACAATACTCTGGTTCCACTCAAAATTCTATAGTCAAAATATTATGAATATCTTATTCACCAAAACTATGGTTCATCTCTACCTTTTTCAGTTGCGAAAAGTCTCACCGTCTTACGAAAGAAGTGTAACTTCAAACAAGAAGAACATCGTCTGTAGAAGTAAGTCAGAAGTGGCAGTTGGATGTTATTTAGGAGAAAAGAAGAGACTCAGTGACACACAATGTGACACCAATCCCATATGGCAAAGTAGGACAAAAGGTAGTAGAAATAGATCGGGAAAACTAATTTGTATTGTTTCTTTGATAATCATAGAGGATTATTGGGTGTCTAAGATATAATAAGGGATTAATCTTTTTTGGAAACCTGATTGAAAGCTGAAGGAAAATTAAACGTGCTTGACTGGCAATTTGTCTGTTTTTGAAGAACTATTAACAGCTCACCGCAGTACTAAGCCGCCTGAGTCCAACACAGCTGCGCTCGCTCCTCCTCCATCCCAATCTATTCAAAGCCTCTCTATTTACAACCTCCCAGGAAGTTCCCATTTCCCTTAAATGTTTTTTAACTACAGCCTCCCACCTCAATCGCGGACGACCTGCTTACACTTACCCCTAACGCTGGTGGCCGAAAAGGGCAATCTTTTGCAGTCTGTCATTATTCCTCTGCAGAACGTGACTTAGTCATGTCAACCTTTCTCGCATTATAGGTCTAGAAGCGGGGTTGGAACCACACTTTTCGAAGAGCCTACTCTTCATTCATTTTGCCATCATTTTCATCTAGGATGCCTAAATCATCATCATAATTAATTCTAGGGGACTTTTAATTCTCTAATTTGTTCTATGCTAAAAAAAAAAGAAAGTTTAGCGTAAAGAGCGAGGTATTGAAGAGGGGAAATCGTCCTCATATAAGTAATAATTTTTGTTCATTTTGAGTTTGAATGTTGTTCCTTACTTTCAGTTGAAAAAACTTTTTTTACATTCAATTCTTCGTCGTTTTTTTTAAATAGTGCTGGGAAATCCAAGTAGATGTCCGATTCGTTTGTGGATGTCCGAGACATGTACTAATATTCATTTTAATAATAAAAAGAAATTCCAATTGAGACATTTTGACACTAAACTAAAAAACTGGGAAATTGAAACTGAAATGTAAGTCAGCCCTAGAATTTCTCGCCAAGGGCTTGCTTCTGCTTGAATAGGTTTTCATGATCAAACAGTTCCTGGTAACGAACTGTAAGTAAGGAGCGACCCGGCTCAATAACAACCGAAACTCTAAGAAACGGATACCAATTTTAATACCAATAGATACTTCAAAAGCATTGTATTTTTATGCTGATTTTAAATACATAAGTTTAATCAAGTTTTGTGTAGTCAATCAAAGTTACGAGCCTAAAAATATTTTCGTTGTTTTCGAAAACAAGGAAAAAAACCCCTAAAAGTCATAGAATCTTAATGAAAATCACACCTTCAGATTCAGCTTATCAGAGAACCCTAGTTTAGAGGTTTCAAGCTCCGATCTATAAAAATGTAGAATTTCTTTTTTTTTGTCATGAGAAATGTAACGGATGCGTATTTATTTTTTTTCGGGGGTAACTGTAACGACCAAATGGTCCCATGTTATGCCGAGAGGGCTTATTCGATAGGACGAAAAATTTCCCAGTGCCTTTTTTAATGTTACCAAAAAATTATAAGATACCTATGCTCTTTCAACGCTCATTTTTTCCAAAAATAGCACAATTAAAATTTTTAGATAGCCATTCTGTTCAGCATAGTCGAAAAATCTAATAATTATGTCTTTGAAGATTACTGAATCCCCCACACTCCCCGGGGGAAGGGTTGAAAGTTATGAACTTTGCCCATTGTTTACATACAGGCTAGTATTGGTTATTGGGGATTATTCTGACGTTTTCAGAGGGATTTTTTTCTGGTGGGGGTTCAGGGGGAGAAGGTTACGTGGAAGGATTTTCCATGGAGGAACTCATATTGGTATAAATCAGTGTATAAATGGGAATCTATTATAAGGTTACCACTCCAACCTCCCGACCTCCTTGGTGGGAATCAGGGCCTGATAAGCACGAGTGCTCCCAAGCTATGGTTGGGGCTTCGGAGCAAGTATTCACGCCCCGGTCCCTAGTGAGCCAGGAGGAGAGCCCTCAGTTGCACCTCACAGCGGTGGAATGGTGTATCAGTCTATTAGTGGCCTAGCCCGACAAATAGAATGGCTAACGCAACGGGGCGCCAAGGGTCTGGGGAGCCTTTGGTCAAGTCAATTCCTATGAAACACCAATGGATATTGAAGATCAAATGCAGAGAGATACTACTATTACGGCGTTCGCGGTAGCCGACGCGGACCAGGTCAGGGTGGTGCCTGGCCCGACAAGTATGCAAGCCGCCCGATCAAGAAAACGATCAAGAAAACGATCAAGAAAACATCTGAATATTGGCGCGTGGAATGTTCGCAGCTGCAAGCTGGAATCCATGCAACTGCTCCTTGCAAGGGAGCTGCAAAAGTATAAAATCAACGTTTGTTGTCTGTCAGAAACAAGACTTAATGATGTTCTGTCCAAAAAGTTGACCATTTCCGAATCGGACTCATTCCAGTTGTAAAACTCGGGTCCCAATGATGGTTCCGGCCAGCAAGGAGTTGGGTTCTTAATAGACGGTCCTACTGCATCATGCGTCACCTCTTGGGAGCCAGTGTCACCAAGGATCGCCATGATCAGACTGAGAGGCCACATTAGTCACATAACCATAATCGCCGTGTACACTCCGATAAGGGACAGTAGTGACGCGGTCAAAGATGCCTTTTATTATGACCTACAAAGAATCATCGACAAGACACCAAGGCGTGACATGCTCTTTGTAGCTGGAGACTGGAACGCCCTTGGCAGATTAGACCCCGACACAGCAGCAGTTATTGGCCGCCTCACCGTTGGTGACAGATGCATCAATGGAGAAAGGTTCTTACAGCTAGCCAGATACAACAACCTATGCGTCACAAACACTCTCTTTGAGCACAAGAGACTCCACCTCGTTACATGGCATTCGAACGACGGCGTAACAACAGCCCAGATCGACCACATCTTAGTCAGCAGAAGATGGAGGAGCTCCTGCACAGATGCCCGGGTATACAGAGGAGCAGACACAGGATCTTTAAATGGATCCGACCACTATCTCCTCACTTGCAAAGTCCGTCACCGCCTTAGTAGGCAGAAGCGACAGAAGGCAGGGAAGCGCTTCGATGTTTCGAAACTAAGATGCCCGGAAATCAAAGCCGACTTTGAGTTAAAGCTAAGTAACCGGTTCGATGCCTTGAATCGTCTCTCACTCGTCGATAAAAATTGGGCGCAGATAAAAATTGCAACACCGGACGTTGCTGAGGAGGTGCTGGGCCAAAAAAAACGAAAACCGCGAGCCTGGATCTCTGACCCCACCATAAAACTAGTTGAGAATAAGTGACCCCTCGTGGGAGGTGCAAAAGAACCCTTAAAAGTAGCCCGCAAAGCAGTTAAACACTCACTGAAACAGGACAGAGAACAGTACTGGTAAAATCTGGCGAATGAGTTGTAACACGCGTCCAGGAGCAACAACCGCATGAAAATGTTAAACCTAATGAAATAAGTGACAGAAAAAGATCCTGTACCGGTTTACACACTGAAAGATAAGTCCGAAAAACTCATCCAAACAGAAGAAGGACGCACGAACGACTGGTAAGAGAATTTTTCTGAGCTACTGACCACTGTGAAATCCCCGTGCAATCTACCTACCTTCTCGAGTGCAGCTAGTGAGCCCTACGCAATAAACCTCGATCCGCCAAGTATTGCGGACGTACAAAAAGCGCTGAAGTGCATGAAAAACAATAACACTGCTGGAGATGATGGGATCCCTTCTGAAATGTTCAAGTCCTCACCAGCTCTACTATGCCACCTAACCGACCTTTTTGTCCAGGTGTGGACGACAAAGACCTTCCCAAAAGACTGGAAAGTATCAGTCCTCGTTCCACTATACAAAAAAGGAGATAAGGCCATTTGCGGAAACTATAGAGGTATCTCCCTAATTGACCATGCCATGAAGATCTTCTGCGTCATTCTTCTAAATCAATTCAAAGACACACGTGACAAGTTAACCCGTCCTGAACAAGAAGGCTTCAGACCAGGCAGAGGCTGTCCAGAACAGATATTGACGATTCGTCTCATCCTTCAGCAGTAAAGCAGGTTTCATCTACCCCTTCTAATCGCCTTTATTGACTTTGCAGCTGCCTTCGACTCTCTCATCAGAGAGGAGCTATGGAGAATTATGGCTGAAGACGGTGCGCCACAGGAGATCATTGAGGTACTCCGAAGTGCGTATAAGGACACCGAGACTTGCGTCCGTTTTTCCGGCAATGACACCCCTAAGTTTCCAGTGGAGTTTGGGGTAAAGCAGGGATGCCCCCTTTCGCCTATATTATTCAACTACGCGATAGACTGGATCATGTATAATGCAATGAGAAACCACAGCGGAATAGTCTTCGGACAAACAGCTGGTTTCCTCCAGCCCCTTACAGATCTGGACTTCGCAGACGACTTTGTTGAGCTGGAAACTACCGCCGACAGCTTACAAGGCATGATCAAGGACACCTCTGAGGTCTCAAAGCGCATTGAACTGGCCATCAGCAGCGCAAAGACTAAAGTATTGGCTCTCAACCAACCTGCTCCTTGCCAAGTTATCCTTGACAGGGAACCAATAGAAAGTGTTGAGGAATTCAAGTATCTTGGCTCTATCATAACACCAGAGGTCGGAGCTGAAAGGGATATCTCTTCCCGAATAGCAAAAGCCTGGGGAGTCTTTACTAGTCTGAAAAAAACATTATGGACCAGACGGGAGATCTCAACCAAAACAAAAGTTAGAATCTATGGTGCAACTGTTCGAGCAGTACTACTGTATGCTTGCGAGACATGGCCGATCAAGACTGAAGATGCGAGAGCTTTGGATGTGTTCGACCACCGCTGCCTTCGTTACATCCTCCGCATTAAGAGATGGGACAGGATTTCCAATAGTGAAGTAAGGAGTCGCTGTGGCCAATCAGAAGAGCTATCGCTTATCATTAAAAGACGTCGCCTGAAACTCCTCGGCCACACATTGCGCCGTCCCGAAGGCACGATATGTCGAGACGTCCTTGTCTGCGAACCAGTCCCCTCCTGGAAACGTAAACCAGGAGGACAAAAGAAGAACCTGTGGCAAAAATTCAAGGAGGACCTGGAACCGTGGGGAGGATTCAGGAGATACGGTCGGAGATGGGACAAATACTGGCTGAAGATCGCCGGAGAAGCTGCAGCCGACAGGTCCAAGTGGTCGTCGGAAGTCATCCCAAGATCCTTTGGTACCGGGCAGGACAGTTCATCGTCTGGTTCCCGCCGAAAGAAAAAAAAGTAAAGTAAATCTATTATAAGTGAAGACTATCTACTCGAACAAACAAAAAGGTAACCTAACCCCAGGTCCATCACCCCTAACTAAATTTTCAACCGTAGCGTTTTTTGTGGATGCGTCAACGTAAATAATAAACACCTCTGCAGCACTGATTAATTTTTTATCATTTGCCCAGGTGAATTTCGAACGTCCAATACCAAGAGACACTCTACTTGGAAGTCTCTCTCATCATATTTAAGTTTTTTCTTATTGCATCTGAAATATTTTGGAGTTGATTTTCTTTGCGAATCCCAATGTTTTGCATATCCCAGAATATTCCAACACGCATTTTCAGATGTACTGCATTTCCTTCACTTAAATCCTCAACTTATCATTATTCAAATTAAAATATTTAATGAGACGAAATTCTAAGACCTCACTGATTTAGCTGAACAATAAGAAGATATGGGTCTCTAACAAGTTAACAATCACTACTTACCATTAATTAATCACTGGTTAACATTATGAATTTTGTTTCTTCTTTGCGCAAATCTCCAAACTGGCGAATCTGTTCTCTCAGCTTTTCAGCCACTTTGTTGTTTGCGGATGCGTCGACGTAAATAATAAACACCTCTACAACACTGAATAATTTCTTATCATTTGTTCAGGTGAATTTAGAACGTCTAATACTGAGAGGCACTACTTGGATGTTTCTTTCATCATATTTCATTTTTTTTTCTTATTGCATCTAAAATATCCTGGAGTTGTCTTTCTTCGGGAATCGCTATGTTTTTTATATTCCCTAATATTCCAACACGCATTTTCAGATGTACTGCGTTTCCTTCATTTAAATCCTTAACTTATCATTATTAAATTACAATATTTAATGAGACGAAATAAAAAGAACTCATTGATTTAGCTTAACCATAAGAAGATTTGGGCATCCAACTATATTTGTCTGTATTTCGCAAGTTTTATTGCCACATTTCTCGAAATATGTAAAATACAAAATGCAAAAAAACAAAAAACAAAATAACTAGTTAAAACTAGTTAACAATGACTAGTTAACACTAATTAATCACTAGTTAATTTTATGATTTTTGCCTCTTCTCTGTGCAAATATTCAAACTGACGAATTTTTTCTCTCAGCTTTTCAGTCGCAGCGTTGTTTTCGGTTGCGTCAACGCAAATAATATACACCTCTGCAGCACTGGTTATTTTTTTATCATTTGGTCAGGTGAATTTCGAACGTATAATACCAAGAGACACTCTACTCCAATGTCTCTATCATATTTAAATTTTTTTCTTATTGCATTTAAAATATCCTGGAGTTGATTTTCTTTGCGAATCCCGATATTTTCTATAATCCAGAATATTCTAACAAACATTTTCGGATGGACCGCATTTACTTCATTTAAATCCTTAACTTATCATTATCTAGGTTACAATATTTAATGAGACGAAATAATAAGAACTCACTGATTTAAATGTACAATAATAAGAAATGGGTATCTAACTATATTTGCCCATTCTTCGCAAGCTTTATTGCCACATTTCTCGCAGCTAAAAAAAAAATGCAGAAAAACAAACAAACAAAATCACTAGTTAACACTAATTAATGACTAGTTAACACTATGATTTTTGGCTCTTATTTGTGCAAATCTCCAAACTGGCAAATCTGTTCTCTCGGCTTTTCAGCCGCAACGTTGTTTGTGGATGCCTCAACGTAAATAATAAACACCTCTGTTGCGCTGGCTAATTTTTCATTTCCTAATGTGAATTTCGAACGTCTAATACCAAGAGACACTACTTGAATGTCTCTATCAAAATGTTTAATTTTTTTCCAATTGCATCTAAAATATCCTGGAGTTGGCTTTCTTCGGGAATCCCGATGTTTCCTATATTCCAGAATATTCCAACACACATTTTGAGATGTACTTCATTTTCTTCATTTAAATCCTCAACTTATCATTTTTCAAATTACAATATTTAATGAGACGAAATGATAAGAACTCACAGATTTAGCTGAACAATAAGGAGATAAGCCACAATAATGTGGCTTTAGTGTCACATTTCTCGCAGCTAAAGTACAAAATGCAGAAAAACAAACAAAGACAATCACTAGTTAACGCTAATTAATTACTAGTTATCACTGATTAATCACTAGTTAAAACTATGAATTTCGTCTCTTCTATGTGCAAATCTCCAAACTGGCGAATCCGTTCTCTCATATTTTCGGCCGCAGCGTTGTTTGTGGTTGCTTCAACTTAAATAATAAACACCTCTGTAGCACTGGCTTATTTTTTTTATCATTTGCTGAGGTAAATTTCGAACGTCCAATACCTGTAGACACCACTTGGATGTCTCTATCATCATATTTAATTTTTTTTCTTGTTGCATATAAAATAACCTGGAGTTGACTTTCTTTGGAAATCCTTATGCTTTCTTTATCACAGAATATTCCAACGCCTATTTTCCAAAATTTGCTGAAAATCTTAGAATATTCCACCACGAATATTCCAACTAACCGTTGGCTGTTAAGTATTCGGTTTTAATTCTTCAAATTTTGGATTTTATTGAACTTTATTTATTTTTAATTTTGGGGTTTCATTACTTTTTATTGTTTTTTTTTTGTTTTTTACATTGACTATAAAATTTTGTTTTTTATTAATTTTTTGGCATTTTCATTTATTTTTTTTTTGTTTGAGATAAATAAAGACGGAGTTTTCTTATCGAAATACTCTCTTTTTTTTCAGTATTTTCTTATTGCCTTTAAAAAAAAATTTTTTTAAAAATTTTGTGTACGTTTATATTTTACAGTATTATTATATTGTCTTACAACTCAGCAAATGCAAAAGGCAACGAGTGGGTAGCCTTCCCTTTGACTTTGGTCACGTTTAGTGACCCAAGGATATCGACGTTTAGTGGCCATCACGTCCTCGACAAAGTTTCCCAATGCCTTGCGCAAGCGGCAAAGTGAGCCAGTTGATCTCCTTTTGTGTTACGTAAGGTTTGATCACCCCAAAATTTTGTTCGACTCGTAAAAACGGTACAAAATGGATATGAATAATTTTTTGACGCGTTTTAATGGTTTTTTGCTACCCCCGAATGAAAATCCAGGATAGATTAATATGAAGTAAAATCAATATTGCACGACCTCTTTACAGTATCCATTTTTGGGAATTGCTTTTCCTTATCTTCCTCTTTTTGTTGCTCGATATCAATATGCATTCGCTTTCTTGAGCTAGTAATTTTAGAGGTAGGGGGATAGATATTCCGGAAAGAAATCCTGTTTGAAACCATGGTTATAGGATTTATATAACTCGTATCCACAAATTCACCAGGGTCCATGGGACTTAGCCCAACTTTGTAAACCTATCTTTTCAATATTTTGAAACATTTTTCTACTGATGCTTTTTTATGCCTAGTAAATCTATCATTTAGCATTATTGCAGTTGTTAAAGGGCATAGTTTAATAATTATTTGTTCTAGCCTATGACAAACTTTCAAACCATAATAATGGTTTAATTCCCTGTCCCTTCTATTATCTTCTAAGAACTCATCATGAAAATTAGCGAAACAAATTAGCGACATAATGATAATTTCATTCATGTTTCTTGAGGTATCCATTATGTTATGGATCCAAAATATATTTTATCTTGACGAATCGTATGATTAGGTATAGAATTAATGACTTACTTACAGGTTCGAAACCATCGGAGTTGAATACAGTCGACGTAGTAAAATACGAAATAGAAGCACGGCTTCACCAATGGAGGTTTACTCTTTAATACTTCAGCTGGGATACTCAGTGATGAAGACTCGTCGAGGAAGCTCGATATGGCAAGTCTATTGTGATAATTTCTAATCTATGTAACTTTTTGAATTTTCTGACAGATGCCTCATTTTGAGCCAGTTTATGATGTCTGCTCTATTTATGTTGTTTGGAGGTTTTTTTTATAGAATTTTTTTTTCATAGAAATTTATTATAGATGTGTTGTTATCCATGGTGTGAGTTGTGAAAGGATCTTTGATGGGTATGATTTGTTTTGAGGTTCTGCAACAACTTTTGATAATAGTCGCTTTTCTTTGGGAGGCATAGTTTCTTGCTGTTTAGCAATATTATTATTAGGAATTTGGATTGGAATTGTGCTGTACTGAATTTTAAGACTTTTGAAATTTATCTTTTTGATTGTAGTCTTTGATGTAACTTAATTGTTGGGGCCCGTGCCCGCTTTTTTAGTAGATAAATATCTCTTCTCCTTTTTGCTTAGGTTTTTCCCACAGTAAAAGTTTCATATAGAATCTAAACTTTTGTTGTCTAGGTAACAATTTCGCGAAAGAAAACAAGCCGGCTTCGTATTAAAATTCTGTATGAATGATCACAGGGGAGTACTAACTTCTGGACCACTGATCCTTAATTTATGGACAAGGCAAATTCAATTTTGGGGTTTGATTCATTCAAATTGCTTGTGTCTAGACTAGACCACGCCAGAGGCAACTTTGCTTTTTGTGTCGATATATAATTTTTAAGTTGGATCTAGTTCATATTGAGAGTCTATAAGATAGTTGGTGGAGCGGAGATTGAAAGTAAAAGTGAGTTATTTTTTACGGTCGTATTTGACTTTTGTCCTTAACCCCGGTGGGATTAGGAAGAGAGTATTGAAAATTGTTGTCATTGTAGTATCCACCGGAGGAACCGTCCCCCTGCAAGGACATATTTATTAGTGGTGACACAGGTCGTGTTACATCAGACTAAATAGTGTTGACCTTACTCCCCCTACAAGTGGTACACTTGTCATATCCCTGGTGATTATAATATCAGCGTGGAAGAGCTGGTAGAACCCTTTGGACTGCTCGACTATGATACAATACTCTAGCGGAGGCCACTAGTGGTGCTAGTGACAAGGTCCCACATCCAACGCCATTGCCAGAGGCCATAACAATAATATATTGAAGTTTCAATTGATTGTCATGATGTCCTTCTGGTGTTTTGGGTTCCTTTTAAAATTCACATCCATAGGGATGTACTATTTACTATCCTGCAGAAATATTGACATTTAAACTAATTTACAAGTTTGACTACGTTGGTGTTACTGATTCTGTGGTTATTTCAATGTATTCCTTGCGTAAAATTATTTTGGGAATACATCTTGTTGATATATATTGTTGGGTGGCTGCTTTGCCTCTGGTTCCCAACACGGCTATGCAGTAATTTTTTTATGCATTTATTCTCACTGTTGCTCACCTTCTAAGTGAGGCTGTTTCCTAGTGAAATTGCAGGGCTGATTGATAGACATTGATTGACCTTGATTGATTGACATTGGGGGTCTGAAAAGCACAATTGGTCAAATGAAGGTGGTTCAAAATCACCTTCAGTGACTTGTGATGGACCTGCATCAAAATTTTATTTTATTATAAATTTAACTAGCTACTTTGAAGCTGAAAATATGAAGACTATTGATGGTTCAAACATCGTTTACGCTGAATGAAGCTAAGGTAAAACACGAGCTCAAATCTCAGATTTTTTTGTGATATTTCAAAAGAGCAAGTGATTTCCTAAATACGACCAAACCAATTCATTTAGTCATTGTGGAGGTGGCAATGCAATTTGAACAGGCAAGCTGCAACCTCAAAATGAATCAATATCTTTGTTGACTGCTCTTTCCTCGGAGAAATGAAGGACTCAACAGTGAATACATACAACGTTGAAAGGTCGCAATGGTTTTTAATTTAAAATTATTTAGTTTACAGCAACTTTAGCTTTGTGCTGGATTTCGCTCCACAGTTTGTTGGCGTCGGAGGCTGTGATGGCGTTGTTCTTCTTTATTAATTTTTCTTTATAATTAACTTTATTTTTTCTTTCTTCTACACTTTCATTTTAACTCGTTCTGATTCTCGATGTGACTTGTCTTCTAAAAGCATATTTCTTTGCTCTTCATTTCATTTTAATGCTTTGTGATAACGGCTTTGGCTCGGTGCCGCTTATCTTTTAACCGTATAATTGTTTTTTTTTCTTTTTTGTTTTTGACTGACGCTTTTGCAAGTATTTTAACCACATATTTCTTTATTCATCATATTTGTTTGTCATTACTTCAGTCATTTTTGAAGTCCCTCCACCATACCTGCTCAGAAGTCACATTTCATTGTCTATGCTGTTCATTTCCCCTGTTTAATTTACATTTTTGGGGTCGTCTTTTTGATGTTGTCTGATTTGATGGTTCAGTTTGTTCATTTTGAGCATTTGTTAATTTAAGTTTTGTCCTCTAGTTAATATGAAACTGTTTCAAACGCATTCATTGTTGTTCACTTTTATTTTGATTTGTTCTGATCGTCGTTACATGTCTTGTTACCACATATATCTTTGTTTTTCACTTTCTTTTTTGACTCGCTGAATATTTTGCTGCCACTTGTCTTCTAATCTAATATTTCTCTGTTCTTAAGTTTTATTTTCGACTCGTTGTAATTGCCGTTTTTGCTGCTATTGTTTATTTAATTATATGTATTTTAGGTTTTATGAAACTGCCGAGACCATCTTTTGTAAATAGACTCATTACACTTGGTACATTATACTTAACTACGTTTCTTGTTTTATTTTGCATGTCATAGATACTAAAACGATATAGCCACTCCTGAGGTGAAAGTGACGTATTGACATATGCTCCTCAAATCTTATAAATATGACACCACTCAAATAATTTGTTTGGGAAATTAAGCTCTTAAATAATTCTATCGAACTCGGGACCTATCTAGATCGTTTTTTTAGGCCAGAAAATATCAAGACACTGATTTTCACCCAAAAATATCGAGTGATTTTCCAAAAAAAAAAACGTTCATAAATACACAATAATTGATCATTTAAGCAGATATGATATTGCAAAACAGATCTCTGCATCGCAGAGTTCAGACCTGTGTAAACTAATTGGGCTAAGATTCAGGAAGGAAGAAATAGTTACAAAAGTTTTTTATCACATTGTTTTTACTTTTTGCTTTTTTTTAACAAGTAGGCTAGCTGGCCGAAATGGCTGAGTTTGTCCTATCAATAAAGCTAGGTTACCATTGCACAGTATAAAGTGTCAATACGAAAAATACCATTTTACCCCTAAAGCCATTTTGCACCATATGATTGTTGTTTTGTTGTACACATTTTCTATCACCATTTTTCATCAATTTCACACGAAGATTAAAAAACCTTATAGAGTTAATATGGGTTCTATTTTTTCACGTAGTATTATATGTATTGTGTCCTGTTCTTGTCTCCGCACATTTTTGTCTCGTTCCTTTTATTTTCTCTTTTCTTGCCCAGATTGTTGTTTTTATTTGTTCATCATTTATATTGTGAATGATAAACTAATAACGTGAAAATTGAGTATTTTTGAGCCGATTATATTGATACTTGTCGTTATTAATGGACCTTAAACTGTCGTTTCTGTTATTTCTGACTTTAATAATTTCTTCCTATTTAGATTCTTTTTAAAAAATAAGCAAAACAATTAAACCCGTTTGGATGTTTTATGGTAAGATTAAATAGATAAACACGGTTTCTAAATGAGATGCATTTTTTAAAATCTTGTACATTAGCTAACAAGTATTTTCAATTTGTCGATGAATTAGCCGATATTTAGCTTTTAGTACAATGTTTATTAACGAGCTGATCTTTTGTAAATTAAGTGGGAAAGTGTTAATATAATTTAAGTCATATGCTGACTGTTTGTTTATCAATGGTTTTTGTATTTCTATTTTAACTTTTTTGCGGTGAATTTAAATAGGTTACCATAGACCTTCAATCAAACCTAATTTAGGTTTGCTTAGCTATTCTTTTAAGATTGATTCCTAAAAAATTGGGCACACCGGATTTTTAATACGTAATTTTTTTTTGGAAAAAGGATTAATTCCTGAAAAGTTAAAGGCAATAACCTATGTATAAGAAATAGCCCGTTGTCTCTGGCAGAATTAAAACGATGTGACTTTTTACAATGATTTATGAAAATAATTTCCAACTCATGTTATCCCCAATCTCCATTCTCATGAATGTCCAACGTTAAAAAAACAGCGGCAGTATTTGCAATGCAAGAAAAAAACAAAAAATAATATAATATTTTTTGCCATGGCAAAAAAAGAAAAAGCAAACACCTGCACACAAAATTATAATATAAAATTATAATTTGCACACAAAATTAAAATTGATCATAACATACATAACGATAAAAATGCATATTACATGGCAGTAACACTTAAATAACATAGTAATTACTTAAACAAAAACAAAACAAACATATTAGTATACCTAATATATTAGATATTTTACATATTTATTGATCTAAAGCTACAAGAATTATTATTATTTGAAATTCTGATATCTAATATAGTATTTAAGCTTGACGGAACGACTAAGTTATAAGGTAATCTACTTCCTGTCAATGCAATTACAAAATATAGATGGAAGGAAAATATTTATTTAATCCGCTGAAATTAGGTAATTAGGTAAAAATGTTTTTTTTTTAATATAGAATGATTCAGTTGGTGCCCCTGGCTGAATAACGCATCATTCAATTAATAAGCATTAGATCTAATAAATTTTCAAACAGGATTGTCTACTGAGTTGTTTAGAGTCACCAAATTTGAAATGCTAAATCGATTGCTTCCTTTCCCAGAATGGAATGCTTCGTAATGGACTCCTTCACAGTGTAACAATTCTTTGAATCTTCTAGCTGCTTTTGACGCTGTTGATACTTTCAGCCTGAAAACACTCCCTGTGACGTTGCATTTCCTCTTTCTGTCAGAAGCTCTTTTGACATTTGTTGCAGGTAAATGGCTTCTCCTCTGAGTGCGCTCTAACATGTAATGAAACTGCTTGTTTTGTTGAAAAACTTCCAATCCTCGGTGCATTGACTGCAGATCAGGACCTCAGTCATTCTAACTGCTTTAAATTACACCATTCGAACAATGCTTCCAAATCTCCGTGTATAAGTGTCACATCAACCGGGGAGGTGACTCCTCTGTATAGCTTTACATCGTCCGCAAACATTTTAATGGTGCTGTGTCGGATTACCTGCGGTAAATCATTTATAAATAAACAGTATAAAACTGGTCCCAGGCAGCTACCCTGAAGGACCCCACTTGGAACTCCACACCCTTCAGATAGGGCCTCACCAACCTTCACTTTCTGTGTGATTAGTTAGGTAATCCTTAATCCAAGTCATGCTTCTATATCCAATCCCATACTTTCGACATTTTTCCACCAGCAAGGATATCGAAACCTTGTCGAATGCCTTGCAAAAATCAATATAAATACAATCAAACTTTAGGTCTGAATAAGCCATCTTTTGAAAATCATTGATTACTTCCGTTAAATGCGTGTTACACGATCGTTTTTTCGAAAACCACGCTGTACCGTGCTCCACAATTTATTTTTTTCAAAATAATTTTGGATCCGATACACAATTACTTTTCCCATAATGCTGGAAAAAATTGACGTGTTCGAGATAGGGTGGTAATTCGTAAAATCTGACCTTGGTCCACCCTTATGAAGGGGTTTTATAACTGCCTTTTTCCACGCAGCAGGGCACTTCCAGACTCCAAACAAAGATTAAAAAGAAATACGAGTGGAGCCGCTAAAGAAGAAAGTTCTCGCATAATAACGTTTGAGACACCATCTATATCAGGGGCTTTATCAAAAGAGAGTTCGCGGATAATTTTTTGGACGAGCTCAGGCGCTACATCAGAGCCATCATATTGTGATTCATTCTGTAACCCAGAAGCTTCTGGTGCCAGTGATAAATTAGATATCTTATGGGTAGCAGGATTAACGAAAACAGATGAAAAGTTTCGTTAAAAATAGCTGCTTTTCTTTTATCATCATCAACAGTTTCACTAGTGACGGGGTCATTGGAGACCGTGGACGATGGCGACTGCTCTTTTTTGCCCCTATTCACATACTTCCAATACCTTTTTGGACAACTTTGCACGCAACTAATTATCGACGATTCTAGTGACTCAGTGTGTGATGGAGATGGAGAAAGCTATCACCGAGTGTCTGTACTAGTTTATGCCCGAAACTCAAATCAGAGACGTTGTACTGTGTGATAACCAATCTATACCAGAAGTGTTAAAGTGACCAACGATCACAATTTTAGACGAAACTGACGAAAGGTAAGTAAGGTAGCTGAGTAGGCCCTCGTCTTTAATAGTACTATCAATACTCTTAGAGGGGCTACGGTAAACAGCTACTATACGCACACTTTGGGACCAACTCGGATGTCTCAGCTCAAAACTAACTACCTCATGTCCTTGACTTGTGTCCTTGACTGATTCAAATCATTGTCACTAATATATTTCACAGTTTCCTTTAAGAGCTCTTGTAGTCTATGTATACCTGTAGTCATATTGTATACTTGCTCAAGATTATCCTTAATATATATGTACAATTCAATGTAACGAAGAGGGAAAGACAAACTCGTGTGCGTGTAAGAAGATACGTCATATTCTAACCAAAATATTGAAGTATTTTTTTCCTGAAATAAAGATTAACTCTATTAATGTTTTCTATACAATTAAAAAAATAACAATTTTTATTAATATTTATAAAATTCACAAACATGAACAGAATACTTTAGCTTTTTCCTTAGTGGTATTAGTGATCTCCTTTCTCTTATTCTCAATAGTAGTCATTATATCACTGTCTTTTATTTCTTTGCTGGATCTATTAGTGATCTCCTTCCTCTTATTCTCAATCGTATTCATTATATCACTGTCTTTAATTTCTGTGGTGGTATTAGCGATCTCCTTCCTCTTATTCTCAATGCTATTCATTATCCCACAAGCATACTCATCCCATTCAAGGGCTATACGATGCTCCCTTGGCATTTCTACTGCAATAGTGGGTACTCTTTGATTCATTTCAGTGCTGCTAGTATCTTCAAGTTCCACCAGAGTAGAAGTAGTCGTATGTTTCTAAGAATAAAAAAAAATCTTCATTCATAATGTTATCATTCTGAACTTTGTTATAAGTACACGCACTGTCCCTCCCTCCCAACCGCTCAATATATCCTGAAAGTTTCATTTAAATACCCCTTAATACTCTTTCTCTTTTGGAAACCTAGAATCATACTTGCCCTCCCCACCACACCATCTAACATTATAATAGCTGAAAAAAGGCTTAAATTAAATAGATATGCAACGTTTTTGCCACTCTAACAAGTACAATACACTTTCTTAGAGTAATTCATTCTCACTTTTTTAAAAATATTATGCAGGTGTTTATCCTTCCAATATGTAAAAATTACTGATTTAATACATACAATAAACTAATTAGTGCCGATAACCAGCCATAGAGTACCATTGGGACAGTCGCGTAGTGACTATGAGCAAGCACAGAGTACAATTCATGTAGCCACATGAACAAATAAATTAAAAAAAAACAATTTCTATTTCTGTATCGATCAATTTTTCATGAAAAATGTGTAAAAATATTAAAATAAGGAAAATAATCTTTCAAAATTCTCAAACCTCGACCCATAAGCCCTAGAAAATATTAAAAATATGAAACAAATGTTAAAATTATGTAAGTAATTGCTTAAATCCTTAAATGCTAGTATATCCTTAGTTTAAATTACACCCTAGGTATTTGTGAAAACGGTATCGCAGTGTCATTCTAGTCTCGAGGTTGAATGTTTTCACGCCCTGTATCTATTAAACCCCGGGAAAATAATGAAAACTATGCAAAAATATTAAAATACGGAAAATAATATCTTAAAATTCTTAAACTTCAAAACAAATGTTAAAATTATGTAAATAATTGCTTAAATCCTTAAATACTTGTGTATCCATAGTCAAAATTGCCCCCCTAGGTGTTTTTGAAAACAGTATTGCAGTGCCATTCTGGTCACGAGGTTGAATGTTTTCACGCCCTGTAGCTATTAAACCCCAGGAAAATAATGAAAAATATGTAAAAATATTAAAATACGGAAAATAATCTCTTAAAATGCTCAAACTTCGATCCATAAGCCCTGGAAAATGTTAAAAATATGAAACAAATGTTAAAATTATGTAAATAATTGCTTAAATCCTTAAATACTAGTATATCCTTAGTCGAAATTGGCCCCTAGGTGTTTGTAAAAACGGTATCGCAGTGTACAATAAACTTTAGATTTGAAAAAGCAAATAGCAGAAATAAGCGAAAATTTATAAGACGATATAGTTTAGTTTTTACGGCTGTGTCTAGTAGTATTTGCAACAGAGCTTGGATTCTTGAATAGAATATTTTTTTTTCATATATTCTTTTTGAAGCATTAATTGATTCTCAATGATTAGTTCTACCAAAATATTGACGTCGAAGAAGCAAAATTATGAAAAATAAAAGATTTGGTAAACTATTTTAACTGCAGATCATAAATATTTTTAACAATTTCAACGAAAGTTGAATTTCTTACTTGCAACTTCTCAGAAATGCTAAAGGTAAATACCCCAATGACTTATTTTATGACAAACCCTATATTTTTAAAAGCTAATTTAAGGAGAGGTCGGAAGAAATTAGAGAGATTGTAGCTAAAGAGTGAAATTAGCCAGAACTAATGGCATATTCATCAGTCTCATTCTTTTCGTAAGTCGAAAAAAGGTTTTTATAAATATTATTGTCAGTATTTATAAAACCAAAAAAGAGAGTTGAAATTTAAAAGGAAGAAAAATATTGGTTTATGTAAAACTCAGGAGCAAGTTTTTCAAAAATAGGTTGCATAAACCACAAAACTGAAATTGTTGTTAATTTTAAGTTTCACTGTCATTCTTCATTATGCTTCACAGCTGTCTCTTCAAAGCTGCAATGTCAAAAGTATTTTATTCTGAACTAATCACCAAGCTAGCCTCAAACTCCCTTGGAGGAACAATACTAATCCACTGAACGCGGAAATGTCTTGTAGTTTGGGTTTCTTTTGAAACAAGTCCTTATTTAACAAAATCCAAAATATCCCAACCCTGTTAACCTAACCATCTCATTTAAGTCAGTCTCCATTTAACATCACCCTCATTTAGATAAGCCCTCTAATACCTAAACCTTGATTCAACTCAAACCCATTGCAATTCATACTTGCTCACCTTAAGTTAGGCTGAGTTACCTAAACTGGGGCTCAGTTAAATGGGTATTACTTTGAAGTCTAGTAAAGCAGGATTTGGATTAAATGCAGGTTGTGTTGCACGGGGATTGTGTTGCATACGAGTGGAGATAAATGAATTGAGTTGAAAGGATACCCAGGGGGGCGAAGGGGTTTTGACCCCCCCCCTCCCTAAGGTTTGTCTGGCTCGTAAAAACGTAAGAAAATTGGATATAAATAAACTTTTTGTGCTTTTTTTAGTTTGTTTTGTATAATTCTCTTCCCCCCTCCCAAAAAAATCCTAGAGCATAAAAAACCCCGAAAAAAAGTCCTGGGTATGGCCACAATGAATAGAGCTACTTCGAGTGAGACTTGAACCTGAAAATTAAAAGTGAAGTTGGTTCTTCTGATTTTAGTGCCACCTATACAGAATTAACTTTATCATCTTTTCACAAAGAAAGGAAGATAAAGCATTTGACTTTCTATTCTAGGCTAAGAGGCAAGAGCCTAAGACTAATGCAATAATGTATTGATTGGACTGTTATCAAGTTTCAATATCAATAGTAGGTTTAAAAACCCATATTTTGATTTTTAATGGGTAAACTATAATGTTCCTTATAGAACGTAATTCTTACTAAAGTTTTAGGCTAGTTAAAATCAAGAGACGTTAAACAGTTTATAAAGTAGATAGGGCTAGGCCTATCTGGCCAAAAATGTAACCTGGGAAAGTATAATTAAGCTGCTGTATCAAAACTTTTGTTATTTCTAGGGTTTTAAAGATTAGATATCCTAGGCTACTTGTCAGAATGATACCTACCTGAATTTAAAATAAACAAAACATTTTGTTTAATTTTTTATTTCTGTTTTAATCTTGTTAAATTATCTGATTAACTGAAAATCAAGATGGGTAAAAAAAGGAAATAGCTAGCCTAACTACACCTAATTGAAATTTGATCCTGAATCAAAATTTAACATTCATTAAAATAGGCCTGTTTATTTTTACTCATCTTTGTGCTAAGGTCTTACATCTTTTGACAAACAATGCTTAAAAAAGAAACCTTAGCACTAAGATCTTACATCTTATAGTGTTCTTTTGCAAACTGAAAAATGTTTGATTCTAGATGATGATTTTCTAGAGTTATCAGTTCAAAGGAAGATTTTTCCTAGAGGAATGCTTATCGATATAATGAAAACTGATTCTCCGCCATTAGACTATTGCATGAAGCTTTTACGTCGTGGTCCAATGGCATTTACACACTTTATTGACATACTAATCACGACATTACAAAGTGATATAGTGGATATGCTTTTAAACACACACTAGCTTAGAAATTTAAGACTTTTTCGCGAGAAAGATGTTGTTCAAGGATGATTTACTCCTCTCTCTATCCCACTCAATTTGTTGATCATAGCTCAGTTTCATTTCGGCGGTGAGAGTGTCAACACATGAAAAAATGTTCCATTCATGTCCACTGTGCATGTATACACTGGGCACCTGGTCATAATGTGAGAATTGTACAATGATTGACGAGTATGATGAACAGTGCAGATTACGCAACCCGTGTAAATTCCATAGAGGATATGCCGTACAAATTAAAGATAGTAAATCCGGTCTTGAAGGGGCGCGTGACTCTCATCCTAGAGGACACCTATGCTCTAATTGCCACTATGATAAATGTAATGATTGGGAGAATACATATCCTGGCATGTTTGGAAAGAATCCTAAACGTGATTTTAGTTTATTACTAAAAGATTTGTATCGTCGTGGCTTTAGATTGTTTTGGGAGGAGGAGCCAGGTCTACGATTTAACCGTTGGAACAACAAAACAATTTGGTTTCTACATCATCGTTGTGAAGACAATGGCTACTGATTTTTATTTGGCTGTTACGGAATGTGATTTACCACTTGATGATACTGTATGAGACATTGCTACAAATAAGCAAATTGAAACATGCGAATTTTACAAAATGAATTCGAATAGTATCATTGACTATACAAAGAGATATGATGAGAGTGAAGTTACACTATACTGTAGAAAATGTGACCCTGACATTGCAGCACATCAGGGTCAGTATACTGTGTATTCAGATAATGTACCTGCATTAGTTGTTCTCGACAAACACCGATACGTAGTAGAAGATGAAATCTAAAAAGTAGAAAAGTCGTTTTTTATCATGTATATAAATTATTTTTATTAATAAACAATTTTACACACATTTTTAGAACATTTTATTCTTAGGGCACTAAAATCAATATTAAACACGCTTGAAAGTATATTTTTCCACTAGGAAGTCGTTCAATCGAGGAAAGTCAACGTAAATGCTAAGAAACGGCTTGTAGGTATAGCCACGACATCTGAGCATGAAAAAGAGTAATGCATGAAAGCCACATGTCTTAGTCGTTAAATTATGTACTCTCCTCTGATTTTGAATAATAGTTTTCCCGCTGCTCTCAATAAAGTTGCAGATATTTGGAGCCAAGAATTTATATGATAGGCCAAGAGGATAAAAAAATTCGATATTCTTCGCTGTTTGAAAGATACATAGCCAATGAACTGCTAGGTCTAGTAGAACACTGCTGTCGGATGTAGGTTTCCCAATAGGTTTCAAATTGACTCAATGATATTAGCGTGATACTCTCAGTCAAGGCATTGGCAAATGTGCACTCTAAACGTACATTCCCCGTTCGTACTATGCTCATATCCTGATTGCCAGACAGATCCAAAACAATTACACCATGATTTTTTGAAAACATTGAATCGGTTATTCCATTTTCAAATAGTTGTGAATCATGATATAGGGATTGCATGGTCAACGTATAGAGTTTTGTAGGATATTTTTTTATCAAACGATAGTGTACAGTGGAATACCGTTCACTTTGCACACAATGCTAGATAGACCAAAAAAGTTAAATTCATGGGGGGATGCAGTCCAGGATCCAACGGCACTGCCACTCTTCACAGAGGCCAAAGCGAGTTTGAATGGGATTTCTCAATTGATAAATGATGAATCTGTATAGCTGCGAGAGCCAGTGGCAATGTGACGTTGATTGGTGATCGTATGGGGGACAAGAAGTTTAATGTTATTACCATTAGCTCTTAGTTTTTCCATAACTGCCAATGCAACAGAGCTCATAACCTGTTGTTTTCGAACATGAAGAATTGCCGAGGTGATAATGACATTTGCATCAGGTGCTTCAGCAAGTGTTTTTCTCAAAATGAAATTCGATGGAGCTAGTTGCAACTTTATGTCAATCTTGACATTGGGGGGCAACCATTGGGATATATTGAATATGTCATGATTTAATTTTCCAACTAGATGATACTCCTGGTTCACTGCAGCAGTTAACTCACCGTCAGTATCAACACCCGATCTATATTCATAGCCCAATGACTGTTTTTTCAACTCCTTATATGCCTTTGGAGTCATCATCATAAATTGTATGTAGCTTGCATAGTTGGATAAATTATTGCTAGTGCTCACCAATGTTCCGTTAATGAATACATTAATTTGTTTGAACAAGTTGTGTAGGATACAGTTTTCATAGGACAGACCATCGGCAGTAGCGGGAGTTGTATTTTCTGACTTGTTTTTTCACCGCAACATTTAAATCAATAAATGTTGATGATAAATCAGTAAAATAGTCTTCATTGGAAAATATCTAAATGTGTATGTTTTCCGAGAGGGGCTGTTGAGGATGAAATTGTTCATAATAGCTATACTTCACACTAACATCAATATTTTTAACATCGAATAGATTCAATAAGGAGCTGATTGATGGATGCGATTCCCTGTGGGGGAGATAGGTCATCTTAAGAGAATAAATCCTTCTTTGATCTAACAATCCTTTTCTTTTTTTTTATTGGTCTTCGTCGTTTTATTCCTAAGAATCCCTGTTGAAGTCCTTCGCTTCCGGCTTGGGTAGAGATTGATGAGTGAATGACGCGCAAGCATCATTTTTTGCCCTTTCCATTTTGCTGAAACTTTAATTTCTCACCGACGCCGCTTCCTGAAGATCTAATATTTTCCCTAACACTTTCGTTGTAATTTTTACCTGACCCCCAGTCCTGTAGTGTTGAGGCAGCAAAATTTGATGCAGCAGGTACAAGATATTTTCTTGCAAGGGGTAGTGCAGAAGGAAACAGCCTAGCAAACCAGCTACCAAGACCAAAGCCAGACCTTGTAGTACGCCCCTTGTAATAGTCCAATCCTTGACCTATTTGACATGGACTCAGAGCACCAACATAGCGGTCAATATCAGGACAGACACATGGAATTCTTCTATTGTTCATCTGAGGCAGTGACGACGATGGGTCGAAAATGACATGTAATCACAGCTAAACCTTTTGTAACTGCTAGAGGATCACCCAATTCACTTCTTAGTGTTAACTGACAGAGTTCCAAATACGAAGTGTTTACAGGAACATATTGAGGATGCTTTATATTGTAGTGATGAACAAGTTCATGGGTTGTTTTTCGTTCAAGAACACGTAGGAGGGGGACATTTGAATTACTAACTCTCGATGTTTCCACAAAGGATACATAAAGAAATATGCAAGAGTCCGAGGCAAAACCAGGTGTATAATCAGAAAAAATAACATGATCCATCCCACTAACAGTGCCTGTGTTTTTACCACTGATTATATTCTGTTTAAAGCCAAGAACATCTCTCAGATTATCATTGATACGAGTCATTTCAGTTTCAACAGGTGAGGTAATGTAAATCCTATCGTGTTCCATTGAATAATTAAAGTGGAATGTACCATTCCCACGATATGAGATTTTTCTAATTGCACGACACAAATCCGTCATAGTACCATATTCTTTATATTTCAATGTGACATCGAATGGTATAACTTTTATATCATACACACGATCCTTTCTCAGGATATCGTATTTATTTTTGAGAATACAGTCGACAAGAGGCACTTTATACTTTTCGTCATCGAAATTGATGGCCGGGGAGAGTTTCGTCCAAAAATCACTTAATTTTATTAAGTTTTCAAGCCCCTGTGTAAAAATATGAGGCTTTGTATTTTTCTACTACGAGAAGGATGGTCACGGATGCGTGTTTATTTGTTTGTTTGTTTCGTTATGGCCCAAAGTGTACCTAAAAACCGTCAATTGAAAACTTTGAGGTAGCCAATCAATCTAAAGTTGTTGAAAAACCTTATATTGAGGTTTCCAGTTTCAGAGGCAGCAATGTCACGCGGTGATACATTTGTTCCTAAAGATGTACGTAGTCCATACAAAATAAACGATTGATATAACCATTGTTTTTAAATTTTCTTGTTGTAAAGGTGTCTTAAAATGTTTTTAAAGGTAATTACTGTTCGTTTTTAAACTTTTAGTTTTTGAAATCTGTAACAATCTCAATATTAATTCATTTCTGAAGAAAACCGAGAAATCTCTCAGGCGTTTTGTAGGCAGTGGCCTTAGGGGTTTCACGCATGCTGAATTTCATTGCTTGAGTTCCATCAAGATCGCACCTCCTATTGGCGGAGCTTGATTCACGTTTCTAAAATTTTGCAAATTTGTCATTTGCTTTAAATTTAACAAATTTGCATATTTCGATTCCGTATAAAAAATAGGTTTTAATGTTGCATGTATTGTGATCAACCCTTCATTTTTTTTTAGTTTCTGTTACTATTAACAAATTTCGCTCTTTATTTCAGTTCGCTGCTAAAAGCGGTCCCTCCTTCAACTCCCGTTGTTTACATTCAATTTTTAATATTCGTGTAACCAAGGCTGTATCCAGGGGGGGGGGGCAGGGGGTTTGTTTAAAAAAAGGGGGTTTGGTTTAAGTTTGTATTTTTAAAAAGAAAGAGTTGTGAGAAAGTCAAACTTTAGCGTAAAGAGCGAGGCGTTGAGGAGGGCACAGCCCCTTTCATATACATAAGTGGGGGTTTGGGGGGCGGCAGCCCCCCCAACTGCACCTCCTAATCCCTGTACGTTTTAAGGTTCGAACTTGGGACTCAGCCTCTTTAACAGCCCCCCAACTGTGCCTCCCAATCCCTGTACGTTTTAAGGTTCGACCTTGTAACTCAGCCTCTTTAACTCTTTAGAAAACGTAGTTTTTTTCAAATAATCATGAATAAAATCCGATGTATTTTTCAATGTACAATATCTTGAAAGTAAAAGTCGAATAGTTCTTATCAATCATTCGGCCAATGCAGCCTTTATAGGACTATGACTATGATAGAGCAATTTATTATATTTCATTAGTACTTTTTCAACATGTGGATTAACAAGTTCACTACCCCGATGTATTTGAATTTTTTTATATGAATCTTGTTCGAAAATACTTTCTATAGCCTGAGCAACTTCAACACCTCTCTTTGTCCGCAATGAAATGGCATATGTATAGCGAATAAAAATACTGATTGCAAGTAGAATGTACTTGTATGGTGTATTGTGACGGCGTTGAATCTCATTTAGAGTTCAGAGATCTGCTTGCATTATATGTAGGGGGGAAAAGGCTTTAGTTTTTCGATAATGATTAGAACGTAGTCTATGGTTTCTGTGTAGAGTGTAACTTGATTCATTTTTAGATAGTCTTGTACACTTTTAGTGTGAACACCAGTGACTCTGGAAAGAGTGGTGGGGGAACTTAAACTTCCCGCTTACCAATATTTTCATAAACACGTTTCAGAACTTCAACCATTTTGAACGTAAACACGTAGTGTTTTGTCCAATACCCTTTTGTATACTAGTGGGTGATGGTGGTGGTGTTGACGTTGAATTGATTCGTCTTCGCTTTTGTCTAGCTATCAGCGGTGTGCTCCTCCTCCTCCTCATTGTCAAATCAGTGTTTCCACGAGGCGTGCTAGTATTTTCCAAGATTGATTTAAAATTATCTTCTTCCTCTTCATGTTTTAATATTGTTGATGAGGAAGGAGTATGTTCATTTAATTTTTTTAGAATTTGCCTATTGCTAATAAGGCTTTTGGGGAAGTTTAATGCATTTAGAAAGTTGTAGATGAGTGTCAAACGATAAAAGTCCTTTACGATTTGTAACCATATCATAGATTAAATCAAGTAGATATAGCTCTTACCTTGATTTATAATCCCATTCCCTTTGCTATCAACTTGAATATGATGTTGACCACTTTCCATGAGATATGATAGGAGTCGTTTACTTTGTTCACGATATGAGTGTGGCCCTAGATTTACAAATCTTGACAATATTGAATCCAATTCCTCCTTCGTTATTTGTGTTCCAGCGATAGTAGTAGAATCCTGAAGAGATGGTTCTTTTTTGTGATCAATGCCACTCACATTACCACTAGCTCTCACACGATAGAGCTTATGTTTGTCCACTCGGCGAAGTGCATCTTGAAGTAAAAGTAGTTTTTTATCATCCTCAATATTCTCGTTGTCAATGAATTTACTCAAGATTGTCCTCAAAGTGTTCCACGGGTGAGAGAGCGAGTTCTATTGGAGTAAATTTATAGAGTTTAGCCATCTATAGAAAACTGTTTACAAGTCGTGCAATTATTGGCAGTAAAAGTGTTAAAAAGCTACCACCCGCTTGAATAAGATGTATCCTTTTAAAAATTATTTCCTTTTTTTATAGGCCAATACACATACAATGGAACGATGTTGCGTTGCCTGTTGCTTAACTACTTCTGGCAGTTGAACATTAACCTCGGTTAAACGTAAGCAAAGTTTAGATATTAGATTAATGATATCATTGTCAATACCATGTTTGAGTACGGCTTTTCTAAGTGGGGGTTTCGAAGCGCTTAAAATGAAAAATAAATATCTATTTTCATGAAGTCTTTTCAGTGTCATGATGCCAACTAATAACCTTTTTTACTGTTCATAGGGAGATATATATTAGTTTCATTGTCAAAAATATCTGTGATTGCTCATAAATCCTCGGGTGTATTTTGATTAAGATACAATAGGATGTAGCCGTTGGGCTTATTAGTTGCCCGATTGTATGCTGAGTGCAGAAATTTGGGGGCGCCGGGGTATATTTGTTTATGGAGAGTTATTAGCGAGCTAGAATCACGAACAACTCGGTAGATGATATAGTAGGTACAGTTCAAAGCAAGTGTTCGCATACATTTGCTCTGATGAAAGAGATTGTGTAGAACTAGAGTAACGGAAATCTGCATGATTCGATTTTATTTTACTTGGGTAACTTTAATTGGAAAATTTTGAGGTTTTGAAAATTGATCCCATTACAGTTGTGGTTTACATACAAAAAAAGTTAGGTTTCTTCACGTTTAATTTAGCTTCATTTAACTTAGGTTATCATGATATAACCCAAGTTAAATGAACCTAACTTAAACGTTGAGAAACCTAACTTTTTTTGTTTCCTTCCGGTCGACTCTGTGCCGAAGATGATGAGCAGTTATATGATGACATGCCCCCTCTGAGTAATATAATGATAATAGAAGATGATGATATTCAAGTAATTGAAACTGAGATTGTATACTTAAAAACTGTTATAAATATTGATCTGTCAACTGAATAAAAATTAGAAGAATGATTTTTTTTTTATCTTTGATAGAAAACTTGGCTGTGGACTGATAGCACTCGTGGAATTGAAGGTGACCAATGCAGGAAATCTGTGAGATTACCCTAAAAAGTTTGCAGTGGAGATAGAGCTTCATCAATTGCAGTCAATTTATAGGCTTTTGCCATTTTTTTTTTTCCAACACAGTTACGATTGAGACGGAGAAAGAACAAGATTGCTAGAAATACCAGCAATAATTGGCAATAAAATTGTGAAAAAACCATCCCCTGCCTGAACTAAATATTTTATTTTCTTTTTTTGACTGGTGTTTCTCTTGGACCGTGCACGAAAAATGGATTGAGGTTGTCTAGTCTGCTTCTTAATAGCATCCGGTAGTTGAACATTGCCTGCAGTTAAATTTAAACGCAGCTCAGAAATGAGTAATAAACTCTCGATATATATTGTTCAATATGAATATCCTAAGTCATGACTTTGAGCTACTCAAAACAGAGAACAAGTGTCTATTGTGATTTAACTTCTTCAACGTCATAGTTTCAACTAATATCTTTTCCTCTCACTCACTGGCAGATATACTGTTATCTCACGATCGAATATATTACTAATAACACGTAGTTCTTCAGGTGTGTTTTGACTGAGGTCAATTACAATGTACCCATATGGTTTACTTGTAGCCTGATTGTAAGCTGACAACAAGAATTTTGGTTGACCCGGATAAATTTGTTTGTTTAATGTTATGAGGGAAGTTAAGTCACGAACAACTTTGTAAACAATGTAATGAGTACAGTTCAATGCAAGAGTTCGCATACATTTACTCTGATGAAGGAGATTGTGTAGAACAATGGTGACGGAAATTTTTTCATGATGAGAACTTACTGTGAACAATTGGATCATTTCCTCAGACCATTGCTCTATTGATTCGGCTAAATCGTCAATAATAAGCCAAGAATTTGGTTCAATGGAATTGAACACAACATCTAATCCCTTGATAAATTTAACTTGAGGTTCAATAGTCCTTATTCTATCATATGATTGTTGCCAAACACAATAGCAATATTATATATTTTTTATGGTAGTTTGATGATCTCCTGCTTTCAACATTTCACCTCGATTCTGAATTATTTTCATCAAACGTGTGGTTTTCTCACTCACTGATGGTCAATAGAGAAAATCTCTGAAAGGTGTTATAAACTGATGCATAATCTATGTTTCTCTGCTATTTGTATCTAACTCTATTCAATTAACAACAACAACTTAAGTAAAATCAAAGTGCTTACTATATTAAACAGTCGATACATAAAAATTTTTTTTTGAAATTCTACATTTTTTTTTACATTGTGCAACAAAAACTAGTAGATGTATGTACATATATATATATATATATATATATATATATATATATATATATATATATATATATATATATATATATATATATATATATATATATATATATATATATATATATATGCTCTAAATCATTAAAAGATGTTACCGGTAGCCCCCCCCCCGGCGGCCGTCCGAAGGCCCCCCCCGCTGTCGGGCGGCCGAAGGCCCTCCTTTCGGGATGTGGGCCGCGAGCCCCCCCTCCCAAGGTTTTAGGACTTTTTAAATAAGTTTACTCACACCGAGACTTTCCCTATGACGAACACACTCGTCTTGGTCGGATTTAAGTAGTGCCCAAGGAGAAGGGTACTTACACCATCTCTACAAACATAAACCTTGTCAGAAATTGTACTCATGGCAATCTTTTCAACATTTACAATAAAATTTTTATATTTTAACGAGCGAATTGCCAACAGTTTTGCTCGTGGAATTGTATTTTCAACAATACAATTCCTATAGACGTCCATGTCGAAATTCTTCTCCACATAGTGCGTGGGTACTCCCTTGCAACGTTTTTTTATTTCTTCGGTGTGTGTCAGTATAAAGTACACCTTCGGACTTACAAACATACCCCGAGAAATCAAGTCACTTCCTGTTTCTGATTTTAAAAATAAAAGTTGGTTTGGAGCTTGACGTTTGACTAGTTCTGGATAGACTTCCCCATTCCAGTCTGTATAGTCCATCCGAGAACTGATGATTTCACCGTTAGCCAAATCGTCAAGCAGGTTTTATGTTTTGACTTTTAACAATAGAGAATCTGTATCCCCGTAGCAGACCTCTACTTGTTCCTTCCCCGGCCATTGTACGCTAGCTACATTGTAGTAGAGTTCCAACATGAGCTTTTTTGAAATTTCCAAGATGGCACTGCCTGCTGCAATATTTTTATTTAATACTATGTTTCTTTTTTTTCTATTCAATAGTACCATGTCTGCAGTAATGATTGTAGTGGAAGTGTAATTTGTATCGGCAATAATTCGAGCATATTGGTCGTGATCGGTTACAACGTCACAACGACTCCTATTGCGAACACTTTCGCACATTTTACCAAAGGCCGAATTTAAATTGAGTTTATAGATTTCTTTTTCGACCTTTGTTTTCGCTTTAGACCGTTTCTGGACAAAAGTGTCAAAATACGTTTTCAAATAAGGTTTTTGACGGAATTGGATGGCTCTATGAATCTTTGTAACTTTGAAACTATTGTTGCGCATCCATATCAATGCCACATGGTGTACTACAATTTTTTTTCGGCAGGAGATCGGCAATAAGTTTTTGTTTTGAAGGTGACTAATGCAGTCTCTCCTCCTCCACCCAAGATCTGTTGCAAGGACTCGAAGAGTCCCTAGACACAGATCTATTAATGCATGGAAAAACAAAATCTTTTACCGTATCATGAAGCTCCACTGGTATCTCCCCATCAATTTCAAAAAACCATCCCACCGGCCCATTCTCCTCAACACTGGCAATGCTGGGAAAATTGGAGGCAAAAGGGTCATTGAGCCACTTATAGTCACCGCAAGGTAGATTATTATGAGACATAGCCGAGGGGTATAGGGAATTCATATCAAGGAAAACTGCATCCGACTTTTCTCTCGTCTTCTCTCCATTTGGATCAGTTTCCAACATTCGATTCCCATGGAAAACGTAGCCACCCCTCATTGATCTCTCGATAAACAAATGTTGATCAATGTCGGTGATGAGTCCAATCTTTTCCCGACTAATTTTTAGGAAAAAGGTCCTTTACCATATGTGGACTGGAAAAATAATACCCTAGATCAAGATTAAATTCCTTATAAATTTGATCCGAATTTTTACATACAATATCCAACAGAGTTAGCACATCACTCGACAAATACAACTCGCAGTAGTCAAATCCATTTTTACACCCTCCCTCTGCCCAAACCTTTTTGGCAAAGTTTTATTCATCAGGGAAACACCTACCATCGTGCAGACTGTCGTAAAATGATTCAATTGAGGGAATTTTCTCCTCGGCAAATCTCGACATGGAGTTAAAATGATCATAAGCGTAAACTCCTTTGACCGTTAACAAATCATATAAAGCATTTGGAAATTTTTGTTTGAGAAGGGGGAAAGCGTCGCAGCCGTCATCGTTTTTCTGTACTTGAATCAATTCACTCAAAGATTTTGGAAAAAAGCTGAAGGAATCTAAAAAGCGAATTCTATTCGTGTACTCAACGCCGTCTTCAACATATTTCCACATAAATTCCAAAACAAGCAATTTTTCCGAAGACTTAGGTATGATTTTGTAGGAAAAGCTGTCTTCCAACCATGCATCATCTATAACTCCATTTCTTTGAAGTTGTGCCATTGCTGGTAGCACAAACTTCAGATCATAGTTGGAATTGTGTATAAAAACTGGAAGAAAGAGTTGTTGTTTAATTTTTAAATTACAATTATTATGAGCCCACCCCCGAAAGTTACTTCTTTCTGTGGAATCAGCATCAATAAGATGATTGTGATCTCGTACTTTATCGTTCTCGGCAAGAGCATCCCTACAAACCCAACAAATTGATCCTAATTCTAGAGCAAATTCTTCCTCATCTGTTAGTGACATGGGATATTTGGTATGACGCAATCTTGATATAGACTTATTCGCAGTTTTGATTAGTGCTACAAGTGCTTTTTCCATGTTACCCCCTGTCCCTTAGTCTCAAAAACTCTACCAGTTTGATTTTGTTGTTGTTGGGGTCTCGCTGAGGATGTGCATACGACACGGCTACAAGTTTATGTTCTTTGACTATATTTGGCTTTGATGAGTCAGATACATCCAGCTGTCTTGCTTCACAATCCAAAGCCACCTTATCACTCTGTAATAGGGAATTTTGAAAGGTTTTAAACTGTGAAATGGCTTTGTCTCCTGCTGGCATTTCTACTCTTTGATTCCCGTGAATTTTGCAATATTTCATATGATCATTGAATGTTCTCTCAGTTCGCAATGGGGAAAGACACATGGGACAGTAATGACGCTCCCCTTTCTGAACACCCTGAGATAACAATCTACTAACTGCAGTAATGGGGGAAAATGACCATATGAATTTATATCTTTGGCAGGCTCATATATAACCCAAACCAAATTTTTTATATTATCTACTGCCGGTGTCCTGACTGAATACAAAACTCCTTTTTTATTTGGTTTCTTCCCACCATCCACAAATTCTGTATCATATTGAAGAACCACTACTCCCAACCCAAGATTTTCATTTTCTTTTTCAAACATAGTTATTTCTTTGAAGGACACCGGATACTTGCCCTCCAAACAATCAAAATTTACTTTTGGGAAATTTTCTCCACCATTACGTGCAAATTCGTCTAGTTTTTTGATGGTAGCTTTCGCTGTAAGAGGCCTATGTGCAGCAGCTAAAAATGTATATTTAAAACATTTCAAACCTGCGTCAAAATTTAAACCTTGAACCTCCCCTGTAGCCGACAAATCTGGATGACATTTTATTTGTCGGTGTCCACCCGCCCCTCTTAAAGTAAATTGTTTTTTTTAATTTACTGAGTTTCAGATCCAGATGCTCAATGAATAAAATAGTGGACCCGCTACCCTTCTGATTAAATGTATCCAAAGTGGATATTAATTTATTGACCCAATTGAATAAATTATCTTCAAAATTATTTAAGCCAGGGTAAAATGTCCGATTCCCGGTTGAAAAATAAAAATGAAAAATATCACCTGACTGTCCTTTTTGCAAATATACCTTTTGACTAATTGAAGCTTTAATACCATCTCTTCCGCCCCAGTTCTGGATCTGAGTCCTCAATAAGTGCTCAAAATTTGTCGATGTATGTATGGAGAGTTTCAACACGGTCGATTAAAATAATACCTCCGTCAGTTAAGCTCTCCTCGGGGGGATTAAAAACTACCCTGTGTGTTTCAATGTGACCTAGAGCAGATTCTAACAGATTAAATTCACGTAATACACTTTCTGGGGGCGTGACAGTGTTTTCAAACACTGTACCATTTTGCACAGGGATCATATCACTAATAGCATTAACATTGCCCCCAGAAACATCACTATCAACGATTTCCACAAGCTTGTTAAGCTCTTCCATAGTAAACTGGAAATCAGGGGGAATATTTTGCGACATACCTTCACTAATATCCTCTTCTGATAGTTGGTCCTGCGAAATAGGATATTTCTCTTGGATCCTTTCTAATTCTGAACCCTTGAAGGTAGTCAATTTTGTCACATTCCCCTGAAACTAAAAGAAATGAATTTAGTTTTTCCCTTTGACTGGATGTCTCTTCAAATACACACACATATACACACACACATACACACACACACACATGCACACACACATATACATATATACACACACATACACTATACAATTGTAATTGAGAGAGAGAGAGAGGATAACATTAATTCTTTCTCTGAATCGATTTTTTTTACAAGGATTTTGGAGGATGGGCTTATTGGGCTTATTGGAGGGTGGGGAGTATTGGGCTTATCATACACATACACATTCCCCCTTTTTTTAGATACAATTTGTACTAATCCTATTTAAGCAACAAAAGTATAATAAGAGGCTTATGTTCAAACATACGCATGAAAGAGAGAGAGGATAAATTTAATTTTCTTACGTTTTCGTTAGAAGAGCTGATCATAGCTTGTGGAGAGTCCATGTTCGTTGTCAGGAGATCTTGTGTCATTCGAGGACTAGGGATGGTTTCCACTATATTCAAAAGTGTGTCCATAACTGTACAATCAACATGACAGGGAGACTGGCTTTCATATTTGTCTTCCACTGAATGTATTTTGTTTGACATGGGTTTTCTAGGACTAGGGATAAAGTCAATCAGAGTCAATAAACTGTCCATAACAGAAGGATCAACATGTCCTGGTGACTGATTCCATTCTTCATTTCCTCTCCGATTGACTGCTTGTGGAACCTCTTTCAATTCAACAATTCTTATCTTTTTTGGTCTTTTTGATGGCCTCTTCTTGGCATCGGTCTGGAAATTTAATTTTAGCAAAATCAAATTATTTGCTACAAATATATAATGGCTTTTCAATCCTGAGAAGAATAAACCGTCTCAGTTTGATGTTGCCTTGATGTTGCCTTCGGCTGTATTTGAAAGTTTGCTAATTTTTGGTTTGAATTTTTCGCTCTTATTTCTAATCAATTGGTTTGTAATGACTATTGACAAAAACAACTAATTTTTAAAAACAACGAATTTTAAAATAATTTTTAAATTCAATTGGAAGGGAAAACTGACTCCTAGAGTTCGAAAATTACCTTCCCCTTTATATCTTTGTTTAGAAAATCGAATTCTATGAGAATTACGCAAAAGTTTTTCTTGTGTAATTCAGAGTGTCGGAGGTATACATTCCCGGAGGAGGTTGCAATGAATATCGTTTTTCTGTCTACGATTCCCATCACAAGCAAAGCTTGGTTACCTATGCTGCATGATAAAACTGATAATAATTGGTTGTGGCAAATATTGGAGTTATTCTCTACTAATTAAGCAGCATTGACCAGATGAAGGATGTTTCTGACGTAAGTGTCGTATTCAGGTTAGAGAAAAATCGACGTCCAAAATTTTTAAGGACACTGTTACAATATCAGAAGAGACAAGGTGAAGAGAAAGTGGCGATGATCTAAATAAACTAAGATAAGTTGATCGTCATGTGGATCATAAGAGGGCTCATGGAATTTTATAGTTGAGCTCAAAATATAGGCTAAACAGGATTGTTTAGCCATCAACAAATTCAAATTGCCACTGTTGAAAGAAAATAATGAAATAATGAAAGAAAAAGAAATAAAACTGCAGTTAAGATAGAGAAGACACAAATAAACTAAACTCCCCCCTCCTCAACGAAGAAACATGTTGACCTACCCGGTCAAAATTTTCGAGTCGCTGGAATTCCTCTTCTTAAAAGGATGATTATTCCATTGATGTTGATTATTACTCCATTTCTTATTTTACTTATCTCTTAATGTCTTAAATATTTTCAGCATATAATTCACGGTACTTGACTTGATTTGTGATGCTTAAAGTTTCGATTCTTTTCTCCTTAATTTTCTTCAGAATGTCTTCGTAGTACTTAGTTATTTTTTCTTCATTAATCTAAAAAAAAAATCCTGTAACCACCAAACGTAACCACCCAGAATTGTTGTTTGTGTTTGTTTAGATTAACGAGAACCATTTTAAACCAAAGAGGAAAATATCAATCTTTGTACTGTAATTACAAAAATGTTGCACTAAAAAAATTCCAGTTAAAGTGAGTTCGGATGAATTCCGAACATGTGATAAAATGTGGATGAGTTAGAATCAAGAAAACTGAAGATGATTAGAGCTTTCCACACATCGGGCAAATGTAAGGATCTTCCTGCCCTTGTCTGCTTCTAAATACTTTGTTCTTACCCCAAGTGATAAACTATTCCCCTCCCCTAATTCAGTAGTATACTTCAATTCTTTCTGTTTGCAATAATTCAACAATATTCTATTAATTGTTTATGTTAGTAGTATTATTGGTGGTAGTAATTCATTCATTTGATTGGAAATCAAAATTTCCAGTGCACTTTTTCAGAGTTAAAAGTGATCGGAGGGCTCGCTCCCATCTCACCCTTTCCTCCCCCCGAAAACATCCGATCTAAATTTTGGGACAGCCATTTTATTTAAAACAGTTTAAAGGTTAAATACTTATACCATAGTTAAATAACTATGGTTCATAACCCTATTGTGTTTTACTCAGAGTATCTATGTTTTAAATACGATCCATAAAGAAAAAAGATTGAGCCCAAGCTAGATATATTTTAAATAGGATAAAAAAATAACACAATTTTGATAAGTAGGCCCGTTCGTTATTTATTCAGAATATTAATGGGGAGCGCCCTTCCTCCACTCCACAATACCAAAGCCCAACACACGATGAAAGAAAAAATGGCACGTCTTTTTCAATTATGAATTTCTTGGTTTTAAATTTTATAGGCTTAAATTTCAATCTGACTAAACTCATAAAAAAAACGACAGTCCTAGGTGGTGCCTAAGCCAGATACATGTTAATTACGATGCATAAGAATACAACACAATTTTGATTGTTAGGTCCGTTTATTATTTATTCAGAATAGCAATTGGGAGCGCCCTTCCCCCACTCCGCAAAACGAAAGCCCAACACAGGATAAAAAAATGGTACGTCTTTTTCAATTGTTTCTTTCACGGTTTTAAAACTTAGGCTTAAATTTCAATCTGCTTAAACACATAGAAAAAAGAACGACAGTCCTAGGTGGAGCCTAGGCCAGATATATATTAAATACGATGCATAAAAAAACACAATTTTGATTATTAGGTCCGTTTGTTATTTATATTTAAATTGTACTTGGACCGCCATTCCCCCACTCCGCAATACCAAAGCCCAACACAGGATAAAAGAAAAAAGGGTACGTCTTTTTCAATTATGAATATCACGGTCGTAAAACTTATAGGCTTAAATTTCAATCTGCCTAAACCCATAAAAAGAAAGACAGTCCTAGGTGGAGCCTAAGCCAGATATATTTTAAATACGATGCATAAAAAAATAACACAATTTTGATTATTTGGTCCGTTTGTTATTTATTCAGAATATTAATGGGGAGCGTAACAGTGAAATCAAAATTTACAATATCTGAAATAAAAAGTCCGGATCTGCTTAACATCATCTTTCTTTAGAAGGGGATAAAGACCAGAGAAATAAAGGACAAAATGGTCCCAGAATGTAGCACATAGCCTACCCAGTGCACGCCTATTATACATCTCTCAATTAGTAACAATCTTAGAATAGTCCATTTGAATTTTCTTTTGAACTTCAAGTACAGTGTACTGCCGTAGGCTAGAAATTGAATTAGTAACAGTGATACCCAACCACCGAAAGGTGGAAACAGAGGGTATAGAAAAACCGCGACACACTAAGGGACACGTTAATAAATAATACATTTCATCATCGGGGACGCGCTGGTTAAGGAGGGGGGAGCTATCAAAATTGTCGCTTTTCTGTACCTGAATTAATGACCGCTTTTCTGTACCTTAATGACCAAGTCTATAAAACGGATTTTTATTCAGGCACTTGTTACCCTTGTCAACTGTTTTCCACATGAGTCTAAAACGGAGTCTAAAAACGGATTTTTATTTAGGCACTTGTCAACTGTTTTCCACATGAATTCTAGCAGCAGTAGCTTCTCCGATGATTTGGACATGATATTATACGAAAAGAACCATCTATCCATGCGTTATCTACAACTCCTCCCTTGGCAATGCGGGCCAACGCCGGTAAAATAAACTTTAAATCGTATTTGGAATTGTGTATAAAAACCGGTACGAATTATTGCTGTCTAGCGTTTACATTGCACGATTGATGTGCAACCCCTCTAAAGTTACTCCCTCCCGCTTTTTACCCTCACTTAAAACCCTACTAATATCTGTAATTGGATTAAAATGTCCTATTGAATCAGGCTCTGAAGGTGTGTATAGAAGCCAAGCCCAATGCTTCACTAACTCAATGGACGGAGCCCTGACTGGAAATAATACCCCCTTTTTATCAGAACGCTGGCCCTCCTCAAATTCTGTTTCATACTGCAACACCGTAACACCAATCTTTAAATGTGCGTCAGCCCGCTCAAAGAAATCTATCCCCCTTAATGTTACGGGAAATTGACCATTTAAACAATTCAAATCTTCTTTAGGAAACTGACCCATCCCCATTAACTGCTAATTGGTCCAACTTTTTTTCTGAAGCATTACCACGCAGAGGTCTAAATGTGGCAATTAAAAATAAATACTTGAAACACTGTAGCCTCGCAGCGACACAGATTTGTTATATCCCCCTACAACCTGCCAACTCTTAATTATGTTTTAAATAATTATGCTCCCTCCCCCCTCTTAAAATAAAATCTTTTTTAAATCTACACATGTTAATTGCTTAAACTCCCAATAAATAAAACATCCGACCCGCTACCCCCCCCTCGTCATAATTATCTAGTTTAGTTCTAATGCTGCTTACCCAGTCTAAAAAACCCTTATAATTTGATAATTGCGGGTGAATTGCTAACATTTCTGTATGCAAGTATTTTGAATAGAGTTCGCTCGCATTCTCATTTAAAAATATATTTTTAGTGCTATTGATACTTTTAAATTGTCCCTTTCTCCCCACACCCCCATCTGTTGATCAAGAAGGGCCTGAATCTTGTTAACATAGGAATGAGTAATAGCCAGAGGGTCTGTTATTATATCCCTGGACATTAAAGAGTTAAAGGGGTTACCGAATTTTGCGCAGTAAACATTTGTATGGTGCAAGGCAGAGTTAGAAAGGAAAAATCTGGAAGTATAAATGCTGTTGGGGGTATTGTTTCACTACTACTACTATCGTTAACCTTAAGGGTGGGGGTGGTGGCATATAATCGTCAATAGCACCATCCCCAGTCGGTTCAATTGCATTAGTTGCCCGTTTTGTAAAATCCCCTAATTCACTGAGTATGCATTTGGGGATAGTTGATCTAGCCAGCCTGTATTGTCCTGTGAGGGAATTTCTATATGAGAACCCGGTTAAGATGCACTTTGGGGGCTACCCCCCAAATACTCATTCATAAGTCTATTTTTCCTTTCCGGGTCCTTAGCTATATCTATATCCTAACTTAAATCGTCTAGGCTAACCATATTCCCTAAACAATCATTTAGAAACCCCCTTTTCAACTCCATATTATCAATAACTAAAGTATCATCATCTCTAAAGTCCATTGGTGGTGTAAGGATTCTCGAAGGCTCATTGTAAATAAATGCTTCTTGAGCTGATGGTGGCGATAACTCATCGATGTTAATCTATAAGAATATAATTTATTTTCCATGTGCAATATTTACTATTTAATAAAGTAAAAAACTATGCAAATTTTTCACCCCTTCAAAACTTAATTTCCCTCCTACTATTATATTAGTTAAATACTTACCCACTTCAATCATATAAAGTACCCAAAGAGAGCTTAATTAATTTCATATTTCGCAATTTTTATGATATTAATTGCACTGAAAATAATCGAGCATAAAAAAACACGGTACATATTATCTAGTTGGTAGGCATATACAACGTAAAGTTTGGCTAATGCCAGTGAAACAAAAGGAAGTGGGATAAAAAAATATCTGTCACGGAGTTGCCAACATCTCACTAGGAAGCGATAGCCTTTTTTTTCGTAAAGCATTTCAATACAGTTCTAGTCACGTGTTTACCGGCTGCTAAATAAGTACCTAAAGTCATGTATCAAAGTTAAAGCACTATCTGATTAAGGTTTTTTTACCCCACCCCACACTCTTTTTTCTTCAATAATAAGCCCTTTAGTAAATGCACACGCGCGCATACAACTAGCTGATTAGAAATTATTAACGGAGAAAACGATGTTCGTCTCGTTGAGTTTGCTTAATTAAGACTGCAAATGAATTATTGACAAATTTCACGAGAAGTGCCTTATTCCTTTGAAAAATATGCGAACCAAACGCGGGTTTTCATATGCTAAGCCTGTTACACCTTGAAGTGTTCTGCATCTGATTAGGCTAAGAGGCGCGCTGATCTGGTTTTAGTATTATTTTTTAACTTTGCCACATGGAAGCCATCTATGATTAATCAAGGCGTAAAAGTTAAACAATACGCAACTTGTTTAAAAAAGGAATTTGCAAAGCTAAATTGTACGTGAGTTATAATCCTAAATAAAAAATATGGGGTTATTTCATAAATGCACTTACGCTAGAAATTGCAGGTAGTTCATTGGAAATCCATTGTCCATCTGAATGTGGTGCGTAACAGATTACACTTGACCTCATCAAGTTGAAAGATCGATCGTATTATGTCCCTGTCAGTGTTGCCAGAGCCGGCATCTAACTATGATCGCTTTAGGTCGGGACGTTGAGCATCAATGTCATAGAATAAAAATTAATTTTCAGTTTTTTCGCTAGGTATCTTATAACCTTATAGGAAAAAATCAAAATCATCTTAAAAAAAAGAACGCCACTCATACTTGGAGCTTAAAGTATCTATATTTCAAATACGATGCATAAAGAAAAACGATTGAGCCTAAGCTAGATATATTTTAAATAGGATAAAAAAATTAAAAAAATAACACACTTGTGATTTTTAGGTACTTTCATTATTTATTCAAAATTTTAATTGGCACAGCCAATCCTTCACACCGCAATACGAAAGCGTAGCACACTATGAAAAAAATGTCAAGCCTTTTTCAATTGTTAATGTCTCGGTCTTAAATATTGTAGGCATAAATTTCAATCTGACTAAACTCATAAAAAAGAACGACAGTCCTAGGTGGAGCCTAGGCCAGATATATATTAAATACGATGCATAAAAAAATAACACAATTTTGATGATTAGATCCGTTTATTATTTATTCAGAATATTAATTGGAAGCGCCATTCCCTCACTGCTCAATACGAAAGCCCAACACAGGATAAAAGGAAAAAAGGTTACGTCTTTTTCAATTGTGAATATCACGGTTGTAAAACTTATAGGCTTAAATTTCAATCTGCTTAAACTCTTAAAAAGGAAAGACAGTCCTAGGTGGAGCCTAAGCCAGATATATAAATATATATATATATATATATATATATATATATATATATATATATATATATATATATATATATATATATATATATATATATATATATATATATATATATATTTCTACATTATACATTAATATCTATTGCTTGTTTGTTTACATTGATTGTCTATTTAATTAATATTTTTTCGTTTTAAGCTTGATTTCATATTCAATCGAAGCATTACTCGCTTTAAGATCTATTTATTCATTTATGTTATTACTTGTTGTATGTTTTTTTGCTATGATTGTTTATTTAATTTCTGTTCGTTTTGGGTTTCATTTAATCTTTAATAGTAATTTCTGGTCGTTTTGAGTTCGAGTTTTAAAATGTATTTGTATCTGCTTAGCTTAAGTTTAAAATGGTCTTTACTTTTGTATGAAAAACTTATTTTTCGGAGTTTTTTTTTAATTAATAGCTAGAAATAGTCTTTAAACTTTTAAAGGAGCTGATTCGATATAAAGTTAAAAGTTGTATGGCTATTCTAGAGCTATACAAAAATTTGGTTCAATCCCACTATCTAGGGCTATAATGATAGAAAGTACGTGAGGGCTAGGACACGTGTTGCGGTTGAAGGATTGCCAAAGATTGTCCTTATTTGCCCACCATCTAGGATCAAACGAGATTCTTGTCTATTATTCAGAGAGAAAGAATTTGGATCTGCAAGATCAGACACTAGCCGGTCTGTATTCGGAGACAATTAAGTTAGGCTCAAGGGAAAAACTACTGTAAATTTTTCGTTATTCATATTATTGACTTACGAATAAAATAAACATACCACTCAATGCCTTTTTTATGCTCTTTCGAAATATAATAATAATTTTGTCGGAAATGAATTTTATTCCCACCCCTATATATACCAATTCAGGGTATATATTTGCACATTAGAGGGGTGGGGTAAATTTTCTGATGTAAATGAGAGGTAAGTTTAAACTTTCCCCCACCTCCCTCGTGTGCAAATATATACCCTGAATTGGTATATATAGGGGTGGGAGATAAAATTCATTTCCGACAAAAATGATTGTTATATTAGGAAAGAGCGTAAAAAAGGCATCGCGTCTGTTTACTTTATTTGTAAGTTAATAATATGAATAACAAAAAATTTACTCCAAACTACGTTGTAGTTTTGTTTTAATTAAATATTTAATATATAGAGTTGGTATTTTGGTTAGGTTACATTTTGCATGCATCGCCGTTATATTTAACCCCCAACCCTAATATGAAAATATATTGCCCAAACTATATATATCCTATCTATCCCCCAAGTGTGTCACTTGTTTCAACCCGTATATCTGTAAATTGAATCAACTTGGGGGTTTTCTGAATAATGGACAAGTACCCCAAACGAAAACCATGTTATCAGCTAATGAAGTTGACAGATGTCATAAGTAACTATTTAAGGGAAATAAGAACTTCTTGGGAGAGTTTTAAAAGGGAAGCTCTCCATCAATTGTGAAGGAGGAGGAGCGTGTGTAGCTGTGTTAGCCTTAAGTAGTCTGACGCTGCAGTAAGTTGGTAGTAGTAGTAGTAATGCTAGCAGTATACATTCCTTAATAATAAAAGAGGAGCATAATATTTTTAGTTATGTGTTTATTGTATGAATCACACAGACTTAATGACATAGACTATTTTTCCGTTTACTAGTATGAATTTAGTCATATTATTCACTCATATGAAACTTTTCACATAATGTTTTACATTAAACATTCACTAATATGAAATTAATACTGAATTTACGAAACTTGCACATGGGCTATTTGCCGAAGATATTTGAGCTTGTCAGGTTCATGAAAATATCCCTGAACTTTCATAGACTACTTTTCAGTAATAGCTTTCTATTTGCCTCTAATACCTTCTATGCCGTTTTGTGCTTTAATGGCCAATAATCTTTAAATGCCGATGTCCCTTTTTATTCCTTCAAATAATTTCCAAACACCTAAGTGATAGCAAAAGAACTTAGCTTTTAAAGCATGATGAAAATCTGCTGTAGCATTGGTTGTTTTTGGTTCACAAACTAGTGCAATGTTTGTTTGATAAAGCTCAGGTCGGAATCGAGGTCTTGTTCTACGGCCATGTATTTGGACTCCCCTTATGTATGTTTCGTCAAAATAAGACAGTGGCTCTGTGCAGTAATCACCATCCGGAAACTGCCCACATAATAACTCAAATTTGTTTACTATTTCATCAAATGGAACGAATGCCATAGCACACAAACTTTTCATAAGCATGTTAAAGTGGACATCAGTTTCATATTCATTTTTAAACCTATGGCACAAACTTTTCTTTGTGTGCTCTGGCTAAAATGAAAAAGCATCCAGATATTTGAGCGTTTCGAAAGTCTTGCTTAAATGCATTAATTGCTGCTGCCTCAAAGTCCAGCAATATTTTGCTCGGATTGGTTAGATGAGCTACTTGCTTAAAATATTCAACCATCCTTTTGTAGGTTTCTTCTGTCTTGTTAATTAGAAGCAAATATAGACAAGGGGGCAAGCATCTCCTATTTTTCCATGTATAGTGCAAAGTTGAAAGAATACACGGGGTACGCATCTAAAGGTTCCGTCACAGAGTATTAATTCCGATCTTTCAAGAAGTTTTGCCATATTGTTGTTTCCCAGAACAAAATTCTTTTGTCATCATTTTCTCCTGAGTCAATGAGAACTAAATCCTTATATTCTTGGGGAATCAAAAAAGTGCACGACTGTGGCTCTCTTTGCTCAAATGTTTTGTTCCGCCTCTCCCTGCAAATAGTTTATTCCTTTTTTGGTAGTCTGGACATTACATCTTCATTTAAATTTCTCATGTGTTCACCTAGGACATTTCTAGTAAAAACACTTGTTGCTGTGGCTGCACCATAAATTTCAGCTAGAACCTGATTCCTTTGTATGTTTAATTTATCACCAGAGTATAAGTGGTCATGTGGTTGCGTCTCAATTTGTTCATTTCTTGTTGTTATAGTAGCTGAACATTTATATGTAACATACTTGCGACATGTCATACGATGCTTCATCCATACGATGGAGCCATTCTTAAAGTTTTTATGGAAAATGTACTCATGTCCATTCAAGGTTAGAACATTTCCACCACGTTTAGATTTAGTTATAGCAAACTCAGACATCAGAATGACAAAGACCCAGACACACCAAAATGCTTTTATATAACTTAAAAAGTAAAAACAGAAATAGCTTCGAGAACCAGTTGTAATTGTAAAATCGATGCGTCTATTTGCCCCTTGGCACATCCTTACCCAAGTCCTAATGAAAAGTTCATAGTTTGCAATAAAACAAAAATGAACACTTTATCAGGCCATGATTTTGGCGATAGGCCCAATCCTGAAAGTTTCGCTCAATTTAGAGGGTTTAGGGGTTATACTGATGATTAATACAAGTTAGAAACCGCAAATGAAGCGAGAAATAGATTTTTAGCTTTTAATCAGCCTTAATTCAAACTTATTATCAGGCCTTGACTTACGTTCAGGATTTGATTTGAATGAGGGCTGGGTTAAAGGAGGCTTGAGTTAAATGGGGGTTTGTTAAAACGGGGCTTCAGCATGTAACTCTATAGTCCCCTTTTCTGTTTTTCCCAAAACCCCCATGCTTTCTATAATCGTTTGTTTTAACTTTTGTTCGTTTTGGGTTTCTTTTTTTTGTAGTAATTTCTTATCTTTTTGGGTTTGAATTATTATTGGAATTTATTTACGCTAGTCTCTGGTTTAATATGGCTCTTTATTTTCATTTAAAAATTGTTTTTCGAAAGAATCTTTTTAGTTAATTTAAAAATTTAAAGAAAGCGCAACAAAAAGTGATTTTTTTTTGTTATCTAAATTCTCAAAGTTCCGATATTTTCAGCACAGATTTTTAGTACTCATCATTCAGGAAAGACCTGATTCATCTTCTTAAGAAAAAAAATCAAACCTAAAATTTCCAATCACAAAGAGAAAGTAGCTATTGTGTCGGCTCCACCGAAGCAGGTAATTAACCTTTTTCAAACCAAACGATAAACAACTACGAGCGTAGAAAATACAAAAAATGAAAACAACAAAATAAGCAAAGTGGAAAAAAATTACAGTGTGTAGACGGTGAGAGCCATCGTTTACCCTCCCACCCCTTGCATAAAACTTCCCTTAAGGAAAATATCCCGCGGAAAATAACACCTCACGGAAAATACCCCCTCCCAGAAAATATCTACCCTTAGAAAATCTCCCCCCCCCCCAAAAAAAATACATTTTGCGGTTGGTTAGTCTTCAATCACTTTCGGCTTATGAAAAAAGACTAGAAATGCTTGTGGATTATCAAACAATATATACCTCCATTCTCCTGTCGTCTCTCCCTTAGAGCCAATTTCTGTATTTATTTGAAGGCTCAATGAGAGCTGGTATGTTTTGGCATCAAAATGCACCTTTTGAGGTATCTCCCTCTCTTCCCAGCTACAGAACAATCAAATTACCCCATTGCAGAAGTTTTCGTTCCTTTTTCAGTTTTTTTTCATTTGTCTATTGCTTACAGATAGTATTTGTCATTGGGAAACATACAGAAATTTTTTGTGTGGGGGTTTTCTGGAGGATGTTTCACGAGAAGAAATTATTTGCACGGAGGGTGGGGGGGCAGATTTACACATAAATTCCTCTTTTCCACTTCCCTTAGAACTTCTCAATTAAAATAGAAAATAACACGACTCGAAAGAAGATTTTTAAATTTTACAAACCATAATTTCCTGAGGGGGGTATGTTCCAGGTGATGGGGTTTCCGTAGGTGGAGGAGGGGAAATTTTCTGCGAGGGAGGGGGGTAAATGCTTAGAAACCGTAGAAAGTGACAGGGTGAAGAGAACCCTCATTAACAGACATAAAAAAGAGAAAAAAAATCTGGATTTTAGAGTTCATGATGTCCGATTTTCTTTGTTTTTGTGACAACAAAACAAAGCATTTTTATAAATCATCTTGACAGTAATTTATATAAAGACTTAAAAAAGCAAACAATTCCAACAAGGTTGAACATGTAAAGATTCTAACTTGTGTTTTACCCAATGTAAGTACAGTGGTTGAGTTGCACGATGGTTCAGTTGTACGGTAGTTCAGTTGTACGGCGGTTTAGTTCTACAGTGGTTCACTTGCACGGGGGTTCAGTTACATGGTGGTTCAGTTACACGGGGGTTTAATTAAATGGGGGTTTAATTAAATGGGGTTGAGTTGCACGAGGGTTCGGTAAAAGGGGGTTCAGTTGCATGAAGGTTCAATAGCACGAGGGTTCAGTTGCACGGGATTTCACTTGCATGGGGGTTTAGTTGCACGGTGGTTCAGTTGTACGGTGGTTCGGTTGTACGATGGTTCAGTTGCACGGTGGTTCAGTTACAGGGGTTCAGTTGCTTGGAGTTCAGTTACACAGTGGCTCATTTACAATGGAACCACTGTCAAGATCTTCAAGGGAAAAGTCAGTCATATTGTCCACATCTATTTCTACTTCATTTAAGGTCGAAGTTAGAGCAGTATCTACCATGTTTATGTCTATGCAATCATCCTCTTCGGAACAATAATCATGGTCAGAAATCAAAATAGATCTTTGAAACTGTGATTGTTATGTATTTGTGGCAACATCCATAAACTCAATAATTGAGTCTGATATCTTCACTATAGTCTTTTGATGTCAAAGTAGTACAATAGTCATGTTCAAAATTGGTGGTAGTATTTCAGCTTTCACTGGTTGATGGTAAATTTATGTCATAATTGCATAATATTTGTCTTCGACATGTTGTTAATGGGGGGCATTGTTTATCTCTTGCTTTTGCTTCTCCGTGTTTTTTTTTAGATTGGACCACTTTCCATTTTCCCCTTGGTGAACAAACAGAATATCTTTTATTTCTTTGAGCTTCAAGTACATTAGAAGGGTTAGTGTGCTTTGATAAACTTTATCTTGTTTATATGGTCTGGCTGAATTTCCTAGAATTCGTTTCCGGTAGTCAATGCACATCCTATATTTTTCTATGTAAGTGTCATTGGTGACATGGCTAGTACTTCTGGATTCTTGCAACCAAATTTGCCCCGAGATTAGACCTGGAAGGTAAAATTCTAATTTAGTAATATTTACCAACTACAATAACGTACAAAATGAAATTTATCTAATCATAAACAATACAATAGCACTGCCTAAGTAAAGAGCAAGAGTAATCTGAGCTAGTTTTGTAAAATCACCTTAAAATAAAAACTCGGCAAGTAAAATTGGCAAAATAAAGTAACATTGGTAAAATAAGGTACTCACTAAGAAATACAGGGTAAAATTGGTGTTTTCGAGGTGCCCTGTAGCTACAAAACCAGTTGAGCATTTATTTTTAACCATTACTTACAGCTTTTAATGAAATTTTTTAATGATTTTGATTTTCCTGGGCTTGAAAAAGGTAATGGCCCTTCATCTAGATTTTGATAAATGTAATTCACTGTCTAATTTATGGTTTTGGTAACCTTGAGCCTAGGGTAATACCTCAGCAATTGGGCAGAGTCTGATTTCGGACATCCATTTTGAAAAAAATAAAAAAATCAAATATACTATTGTTTGAGAGTAACATCATATTAGTCATTGTTTTTTCTACATTTAAGCCTAAGAAACGTTACCCTAACAGCCTTGCATATATAAATAGCTATATTCAGCCACATTCCTCATATCATATACATGTTATTTTTATTTAATTATTACAGTACCAAATAAAGTTAAAAATAGAGGCTTGTAACACTTTAAGACTTTGATTAACTAAGCACTGGATCATAAGAGCTGGCCATTCAGTCACTTTCACAGTCATTAAGACAAATAAGATTTGCTTGCAAATCTAGCTTCTCTCCTTCAGACTTAGATTCTGATTCAGGTGACCGAGCCTGTTCCAAAGCTCCCCCCCCCCCCACAAAAACTAGACGAAAGTCCTGGGTGTGACCCTGATGAGTATATATTAATTTATACCTCCACCCTCTCATCGTCTCTCCATTAGAGCTAATTCTGTATTTATCAAAAGATTCTTTCAAAACAACTGCTGAAACACAAGGGCTGTTAAACTAGAATAAGAATTTCTTTTAGACACTTTAGTCAGTAACAACTCATTTGGTACCGATTCTTTGAAAATAAGGCTAAATCTTAGAAAAGGGCACTGGAATTTTCAATTGACTGAGCCCCTCCATAGCTTATTCGACCATCCCGTTTCCATATGAAGTGCCTCTGGTGAAAAATAAATGAACAAATATTAATTCATTGAACCCTTATGGGTCTGGACTATATATGATGCAGTACGATTGTCCCTGACTTAAACAGGAGAGTAGAAATTTCAATTCCCTTTTAATCAAAATCCTGGAATTATACAAGGATAAAATTGGGGGGGGATTTTCAGGGGGGGAATATTCTGTTTGGGGTATTTTTCAAGGGGAGAGGAAAATAAATAACAGCTCCCGGGGAAAAAACCGCAGGAATTCAAAATTTCTCTGAGATATGAAATTTAAAATAACAATAAGGATATTGATTCTGCTTTTGCATTCCATATTATTGAAAATACAGATCATTTAGATCTTTTTCATGAGGGAATTTTAATATTTGAAGCAAATGGCTTCCCACGTTCTGAGCTGTTTGTCTTAACATATTGTTTTGTCTTAACAAAATTTAGTTATGCCTGGACTGGAAAACTTCGGAGACTTTTTGGCTAGTCTCCATTAGAGGATTGAAACAAATATAAAATGAAAGCTATAAAAACCCATATAAAAGTTATAACCATAATTGTATAGGACACTCTTAAAAGCTCGTGGGACTCCAACTTAGGTTTTTTTCTCCATATTTTGTGTAAATATCGTATTCAGTTGGATTCATTGTTGGGATGTCGTCTTCCAATTTCTTGTTCAAAACCATGTTGATAAAATCAACATATCGACAAATGTTATATTCTTGGTTGACGTGGCGCTTATACTGCTATACTTTCTGTTATACTGCTATAATTCTGTTATACTGCACCTTGTTTTCTTCAATCCACAAATAAAGCAAGAGGAGATTTTTTTTTGTTTCTTGCCTTTTTTCCCCATAGACGGCGGATAGCCCTCCATAGACGGCGGAGCCAATGACACTGAAGCTTAACATTGTGGTGAAAAATCGCAGGCCTACGTCAAATGCTACATACCAGTAGTATTTGGGATTATTTTTAATAATAGGCATAAAAATTGCCAAGGATCCATTTCCAAGGAGCTGATGGAATACCCCAATGAAACAATCAGGAATTGAATTACATGTATATTCCCAACTTTGGGTACTTGCCTCTTGATATATTTCTCTTTGGAAATGTTTTATAAAAAAAGAAAATGCTGCTACAGCAAAAAAGTTTAAAGATGCTACTCCAAAAGAACATAGGGAGAATACCGCCACACTAACCGAATATCCTTTAATAAATAGTAGTTTAGAAGTTCGTAAATGTAGAAGAACTCCGGTTCAACAAAAATGGTTATATATTCCAAGTAAAGAGATGATGATACTGGCTAAACTCACTAGTATCTTGCTCAACTACTTCCTCAATGACGATAGATGGCATATAATTTCCAGAACGAGTAGAATCAAGATTACATTGGCAAAGCCAAAAATCAATTTCCTTACAATATACTAATCGTCACGGGGCTCTGACACACTTGATGCAAGAGTAGAACTTTCTGATGTAGGAACTTCAGTGGAATTTCTGAAAGAAAATCTTGGACCACAGGCTAAACCTGAAGTTGATGGAGCAAGTGTTCCAGATGCAGAAGTATTAGTCAATGGGCTTGTAAAGAAGATTATTAAGTTAATTATAAGACACAAAACAAAAATTAAAACTGTCAATGCTAGAGCAACATCTTCTGAGTATTTCACCCAAGTCGGGAAGCTTTTTGTGCTCTGGCTTCATCCTGGAATTTCTTAGCATTACCAATGAAACCCAAAAGTTTCTCTTCTTTTTCGGCATTACCATCAAAATACGTTTTTACTGTAGCACTTTTCCTCTTCTTTGGAAAATAGTTGCTGTTTTCTCTTGGCAAGAAGAACACGAGATTTTTTTTGGGCCGTCCTTCATTTTAACTGAAATCTCTGCTTTACGAGAAGCCAATTCCGTTATAAATTGTTTTTCTTTATGCTGATCTTTGAACTCAATATCCAAGTTTTTGTTAAACTTTGATATCAATTCATTTAAATCGTCGCAATATAGGTTCATCATTTTACGACAATTAATGAAGTCTTTCTTATACTTGGAGCTTTTTATCAGCAGTCTTAAAGAATCTTTCATGCCAGTGCCTTCAGTTTTAGTGGAAGCAATAAAGGCTCTTTGCAGTGCTACCATCATGGGTTCTATGGCACTAAAAATCCATTCAGTGGCCTTTTCTCCCTTCTGATCTTGTAAAACGTTGAGAAATCTTGTAACCCTGGATAGAAAATTCAATTGAAAGATCCAAGGGCATCTCTCTGGGTGTTCTGGGTCTTCGGATCTCTTGATCATTGGTTCTTCTGGGTCTGTGAATCCAATCGTTAAAAATGAAGCAAAAATGGAATTGTCCTTGGCTTCAATAAATTTTTCAATTACTTGTTCATAATATCCATATCGTCCTTTCAAAAACCTCAATTAAGACATTGAGGACACTAATTATCAGGGGAGCATAATTAAACTATACGATGTCTCTATAGAGAATTTTGTAATGGTCTAGATTGGCGTTAATTGCCTTCGTATCACAACTACAGATTCTACAGCATTCGAAAAACAGCTGAATAATCTTTTCTATTATTTGAGCCGGACGAATTTGATATTGTGCTATTTGATGTTCTTCAAAACTTCTGCACCTTTTCCACGATAACCTTTCAGAATCTAAAATCTTGGTTGTATCCTTTATAAGTTTTACAACGGCAGGATGGGTCACGGATGTTGAATCAAGCTTCAGTTGATTTTTCAGTGTATTCACTGCTGTACAAATTCCTTCGTAAAATTGCATGTCTTCAGTTTTCTCAAAGTTGTCCATTTTTAATAGAACTTCAGTTGAAATTGTATATTGGTTCTTCTTGATAACTAAAATATGAAGGGTAATAATCCCTTGGAACCCTCATTATATGTATTCAGCGACGTCATTTATTTGCATGATGTGACGTCATTTATTCTGCATGGTTTACAGTCAGGGTAGACTCATTTTCAATGACGTCATTCAACATCTCGTTTTTGAGGCAATATTCAAGCAGTATGAATTTGAGGCAGTACTTGGCCAGTGACGTTTTAACTCTGTTAGATATTGTCTGTAAAAACACAGACCAAATCTATTCAGAGTTTGGACTAGATATAGGCTATTATTTTTCCACACCACATTTGGTGACGGACTTGATTTTACAAATTAGTAGGGAATAAATAGGGTTGATCACTGATGTAGATCAACCCCTTTTTTGTAGAAAGGTCAATGAGGGGTGGGTATGTTTTTTATGGAGATCGCGTTTTGACAACAAATCCAAGCGGGCAAGACACTGGTGTAAAGTCAAATGCAGTTTTCCTGGACATGAACTCATTGTACCCCTCGGCAATGTCTCACTACTCTTTACCGTGCGGAAACTATAAATGGCTTGAGAATCCTTGTGAGATTCCCGACATTCACACCGTTGGGGACAATGGGCCACAAGGATGGTTCTTTAAAATTGAAGGACACATTCCATTGGCGCTTCATGATTCTGTCAAAGATTTTGTTTTCCCCTGTATCAATCGACAAGTGACAAAGGACTCACTGAGCCCATACAATTGATCATTAGTTGATGATATGGGGATGCAATGGACCCCCTCCAAGCAGAAACTGATTACAGACCTAGACCCTAAACAGAATATCGTTGTTCACCATGTGCTTTTGTGCTGGATGGTGAACAATAGTTTCAAGATCACAAAAATACATATGGTCCTGCAATTCAATCAAAAACCTTATTTGAAGACGTTTATTGACACCTTTGTCGATAAACGCTCTCGGGCAAACAGTAAAGTAGAAAAGGAAATGTACAATCTCATTTTAAATTTAGCGTTTGGCAAAATGTGTGAAAGTGTACGGAACAGATCCCGTTGTGACGTCGTGACTGACCCTCAGGAATGTGCACGAATTATTGCAGACCCTAATTTTACATCGTTCACGAGCATAGAGGCAAGCATGGTTCTTCTACAAAGGAAAAGAGAAATGTGGTACTGAACAAGAATATTGCAGGAGGTAGTTCAGTACTTGAAATTTCCAAAAAGCTCATGTTGTCGTTTTTTACAATGTTTGCAAGGTACAATGGCCAAGGGAGGGGGAGGTTTAAGTTTTTTTATGGGGATACAGATTCTATGCTGTTAAAAGTAAAAACCGGGGATTTATTGGGAGATTTAGAAAATGGGGAACACATCAGCTCGCGGATGGATTTCACTAACTGGAATGCATCTATTTACCCCGAGTTGGTGAAACGTCAGGCCCCCAATCAGCTACTCGTGTTAAAATCAGAGACGGTGAGCTATTTAATATCTAATGGGGTGTTCCCGGGTCCTAAAGTTTATTTCGTAAAAACTCACAACAAAGATGTAAAACAGGCGTGAAAAGGGGTGCCTACGCATTTTGTAAAAAACAATTTCAACATGAGTGTCTACAGAAACTGTGTAGAGAGTAGCCTAGTGCCGAGAGCACAAGTGCTTGCAATTCGCTCTCCGCAGTATAAAAACTATACTGTTACAGTTGAAAAGAATGCCGTGTCGTGTATATCCGACAAAGTCTTTGTGCTCGAGAATGGTGTAAGTGTACTCCCTCACGGCCACTATCAAATTTCAGACCGGGTTGAATGTGTAGACTATCGCAACCAACTTGGTCTCGATAAATTAAATTAACCTAACCCAAACCTAACCTCACCTGATAAATTACCTTAAATGCTCTAACCCAACCTCACATGATAAATTAACTTAAATTCTCAAATCTAACCTAACCTGCAGCAGCGGCGATTATTGTATACAGAGTTTCCACAGCGACCCCGTGGGGGGGGGGGGGGGGTCCGCCCGCGGTCGGCCTGCGGCCCGCGCCCCCTGGGGGTGGGAGGTCGAGCCAGCGTCTGGCATTCGGCCCGTGGCTACCGGGGGGTGGGGGGTATTCCTTTATATTCATAGTGTTCAACTTTGCTATTTTAAGTTGTAAGTTGTTTTTATGTCTATAAGTGTTGTTGTACAAATAGTGCTGTTGTACAAAAATGTGTGCATTATTCTTGATGTACAAAAAAGTGTTTTTTATGACAATAAATGTTATTATACAAATAGTCTGTGTTGTTCTTGTTAATAATTATTGTTGTTGTTCTTTTTGAACAAGGGTTTTTGTTCAATAAATGTTCTTGTTGAACAAGTAGAGTTGTTGTTCTTGTTGAACAAAAAAAAAAGAAAAAAAAATGTTTTTGTTAATAAATGTTGTTCGTTTTGAACAGAAAAGTGTTTCTATGTTAATAAATGAATGAAATGTTGTTTTTGTTGTTCTTGTTAACGCAGATAGATCTATGGGAAAATTATTATTACTTATTCGTTGGACATGTATGGTTTACAGTTAGTTGTAGTCCGACTAGTGTCAACAGCAGCAGCAGTATGTATCAATTTAAAACACCATTCAAGTCCTTTCTGTGTGGCCCATCAATGGGAAACGACACTTTTAGCTAAAATAATTCAAAATTGTAATAAAATGTTTTTGGAAAAACCAAAGAAAATTTATTATTGCTATAGTATTTGGCAAGAGTCCTACGACCAAATAAAAGCTATTACCACATCCATACCAATACAATTCGTACGGGGACTTGATGTTTTCAATAGTATTGAACCAAACTCGTGGCTGATTATTGATAATTTGGCTGAATCAATTGAACAGTTCTCACAGGAAATGCTACGGCTGTTTACCGTTTGCTCTCATCATGAACACATTTCCATAACCCTAGTTCTTCACAATCTGTTTTATCAGAGCAAATGTATGAGAACCCTTGCTTTGAATTGCACCATCTATATTATATACCGAGTTGTTCGTGATTCTAGCTCGCTAATAACTCTCAATAAGCAAATATATCCAGGCGCTCCCAAATTTCTGCTGTCTGCGTACACTCAGGCGACAAATAAGCCCTACGGGTACATTTTGCTAGATCTTAATCCGAGCGCACCCGAGGATTTACGTGTAGTCACAGATATTTTCGACAAAGAAATTACTGTATATCTTCCGGTGAACCGTAGAAAAGGCTAATAGTTGCCATCATGACACTGAAAAAACTACGCGAACAACGGCATTTATTTTCCGTTTTAGGCACTTCAAAACCTTCACTCAGGAAGGCTATAATAAAACATGGTGTTGAAAATGATTTCATTAATCTAATATCTGAACTTTGTTTAAATTTAACTGAGGGCCATGTAAACTTGCCAGAAGGTGTTAGACAACAGACAAAGCAACAGCGTTCCACTGTACGTGCCTTGGCTTGCAAAAACGAGGGAAATTTTCTTTAAAGAAAACGTCTCTTTCAAGAGGGTGGTAGGTTTTTTACACTTTTACTGCCAATAATTGCAGGACTTGTAAACAGTTTTCTCTAGATGGCTAAACCCTATAAATTGATGCCATTTGAACTTTTCCTCTCGCCCGTGGAGCTTTTGAAGATAATCTAAGCGAATTCATTAATGATGAGAATATTGCTGATGATAAAAAGCTAGTTTTACTTCAAGATGCATTGCGACGTGTTGACAAACATAGACATATCGTGAGAGACCCACCGTCATGGGTATCTTTCACCATCCTGCTCAACTCATCCTCAGGGCTATACTGTGGTGTTTCTCCTCCCCATAGTATAGTATTGCAGACGGTTTGATATCATTCTATTTTTCCTTCTTGTTTTAGTTTAGTTTTTTTTGTTTAAAGCTTTTTCTAATAGGCAATGTTTAGAAGTCCTCCAAAAAAAAGTCCCACCAGATCCCAAATCAAATTCTAGTGAAAATGCCATAGTGAAAAAAACACATCTTGGCTGGTCAAGCACACTATCTTAAAGTTCAAATTATAGCTCCAATTCAGAGAATAGGACAATGATAAGTGCAGAGGCTAATTTAACCATAAATGATTATAATGGGTTGCAAGAGGTGCCCTCTAGCAGCTCTAAAAAAGGAAAAAAATCTCCCCAATCAAAAGTTTTTTCCCTCTCCGTTCCCAAGATCATCCCTCCAAAACTTAGGAATTTACCTTAAAATTACTCTTACTACCCCCTTTGAAATAAAAATGGTCTCTGCAATAAGAGTTGCAATTTTTATATTGTTAAAATAAATGTTTTCCCTTAATTTTAACTGTGATGGATCTCTTCTAATAGCTGTAGAAGATCAGAAATCAGCAAATACAATAATCAACCTAAAATGCTTTCTAAATACCCAAATTATTGCATCTAATTGGAACCCAAAACAATTACAAACAAGAAATGTAGTTTATAATGTTCCCCCAGAGATATCCACTCAGGAGTTAAAAGAAGGCCTCTCAGATAGGGCTGGAATCACGATCCCAGTTGAGGATATTACCCAACTTGGCAAACCTAACTCTGATGGCCTAAAAACTAGTAGATCCTTCTTATTCAAACTGAAGGAAAAAATTAATATCCCAGAAAATTATTCCTATTGGGACAAACCAAATCACACAAGGAGTACAAACCTAAGCCTATCCAGTGTCAGAATTGTCTCAAACTGGGACACACAACAAATAAATGCAATGAAATTATCCAAAAGTGTAGTAATTGCAAAGTTTTCCATCCTAAAGAATTGACAACTTGCAACAACAATCAGCCTAAATGCATCAATTACAAAAGCCCTCATGAGTCTACAAATAAATCGTGAAGCCCTGCTTACCCCTGCTTAACAAGAAAAGATTTCTAATACTCCAAATATCAACAGAGAAGGCCATCCTATACCCCTTTGCAGCAATGGAAGCAAATGCTGCACAACAATACCAAATAAAGCCTGTAATGAAACCAACCAAAACCCCAAAGTCAAACGCTCCCCCTGCATCACGCACCCAATATACAACCCCATATTCTTTGAACCGTAGATCAACTATAAATCGGAAGTACTGACCAACCAACCAAGTCCCCTTGTCCAATAATATGAAATTAGTCTTGCCCCCCCTCCCAAGAAGAAACAAACCAGAAGTAATAAAAAGTATTAATTCCTGCACTGACAAACAGGATATACAACTAAAAATGCAATCCACAAATTTATGAATATTCATTCTAAACTGTAATGAAGTTCAGGCCATGAACATACATCAACTACAGAAAACAAAAATCATTGCAGAATTGACAAAAATCTACATCCCAGATTATAAACTCATTCAAGCAAAAAGATATTTTGGTTTACTTTTAATAAAGCTGATCAATGATACAGAGCAATATGGAAAATAAATCAACAACACAACATATATCAATACTTCAATGGACTTTAAGATCACTCACAGAAAATAAGCTAAATGAACTAATATCTTTTATGAATAATAATTCCATTAATATTGCTTGCCTCCAGGAAACTCATTTAACCCAAAATCAACAAATTAAGTCTCTGGGATATACTATCCTCAGAAAGGATAGATCTTCAGAGAGAAAAGGAGGTGGGGTAGCTTTATTAGTTAAAAATAATAAAAAAATTTGTGGCATCAATTTTCCAGATTTTGCAAACGATGTTGATGCAATTGGTATCAGTGTTTGGCTGAATAATTTAAAAACATACATAATAAGCTTTTATTACCCTAATGGCCAAACTACAGATGCCAAGGATTTCTTTAATTATATAAATAATTCTAATATGTTAAGAAATATCATTATTTATGGAGATTTCAATGCTCACAGCCTTTTGTGGGGGAATAAACCAGCAGATAAAGCTGGTAAATTCATTGAGCATATGACTTCATATAATAATGAATTAGCTGTCGCTACTCCTCCAAACCTGAATACATATTTCAACCCCAAAACTGGCAGATTCTCCACAATTGACCTACAAATTGTGTCATTAAATTTTTGAACAAAATTTACATAAATAAAATTGATAGTCTGTGCATTGACCACTTTTCTATAGTTTGCCCACTAAATAAACCGGCTGAAAATCTATCTTATACATCCAAATATATCATCACTAAAGCAACTTTATCTGTTTTCCAAAATAAGCTAAATGATGAAATTACAAGTTTCACTCAAATTTCATGCACTTCAAGCACTACAGTTGACAAACATGATGAAGCCTTCACGTGTTTACCAATAAATTCAGCTAATCATGCTAGCTCCAGGACAACACATAAAAAAATATTCACTAAACAAATTCCTAAAGCATGGTGGACAAATGAGTGTCCAAATAAATGGATAATAAAAAAGGCAGTTAGGACAGAATTCATAAAAAAAGCATCACCTACTACATATTTAAAAAAATTACAAGCAGAATCGAATATAAAAAGGACTATGATAGATGCTAAATATAATTACTAGAATAATTTTGCAAATTATCTCTCCAGAGACACAAATGAGCCAATTATACATAAAGTCATAAGCCACAGCTGTGTGAAAAAGACTTCCGCCAACCCACTCCTGTATGAGCTTATACATAATAATACCCATTATGACAATGATAATGAAAAAGCTAACCTATTTGCAACTCTTTTTGTTAATAAGCTAACATCAAATAATCAAAGCAAACTGTCCCCAATTCCTATGATCCCAAATTACCAACAACGCCAAGGGTCCGAGTACATAACTAATCCATTTCCAATCCAGGAATTGAATAAGGCAACATCTCACATTAGGACCAAAACTAGCGGCAGCTATGACAATATACACCCTACATGGATAAAGAATATCACCGCTTCATACAAACAAGAACTGCTAAATTGTTATAATCACGATTGGGCATCTTCTATTTTCCCCAATATATGGAAATGTTCGTCCCTCCTACCAATCCTAAAGAAAAATAAACCCAAAGATAACCCTGAGTCTTATAGGCCCATAACGATTACTCCTGTGATGGGGAAAATAATGGAGAAAATGATATATCACAGACTCCTCTGGTTTGTTGGAAAAAAAATAATATGATCCCTCACGCTCAAACTGGTTTAAGGAAACACTACTCCTCAATAGATGCTTTCATTTCGTTAACAAATGCAATAAATGAATCTTTCTCAAAAAATAATTTCCTAGTTGCAGCTTTCCTAGATTTTGAAGGGGCATATGACAATGTGAACCACCAAATCCTTTTAAACAAACTTGCAAACCTTGGAGTACCCCCTAAGCTAGTATCTTATTAAATCCTTCATAGAAGTGCGAAGTTTCATCGTTTGTGTTGGTTCAGCCTCTTCACCCCATAAGACAATAACCAAAGGCCTACCTCAGGGAGCAGTCCTCAGTTGCCTCCTATTTGCCCTATATCTCTGGAACATGAACCTACCCCAAACAAATCTACAATGTGGTGATTATCTAGTGCTATGGTCATCTGACAACACCTTCCAGATAGCACAGTCAAATCTGCAAAAGTCACTTTTCCAGTTTGAAAAATTCTCTCAACATTCAGATTTACCCATTGCACCCACCAAGTCAAAAATAATCCAATTTCACCGGAAGTGAAACAATGTTAATGCAAAACTAACTCTAAATAAAACAACTATTCCAGAAGATAATCATATTAATTACCTAGGTCTCATGCTTGACCAAAAACTTAATTTCCACCTCCACATTTCTAACACAATAAAAAAATGCTGTAGAAAAGCAAATATACTAAAAGCAAATAAAATTAAAATGCTATAGAAACGCAAATAAAAGCAAATATACTAAAGGATGTGCAAGGCGTTTTTCAACAGCTTCATTGGGGTCTGAAAAGCACAATTGGTCAAATGAAGGTGGTTCAAAATGACCTTCAGTGGTTTGTGATGGAGATGCATCTAATTTTTATTTTATGATACATTTATCTAGCTACTTTGAAACTGAAAATATCAAGACTATTGATGGTTCGATCATCGCTTACGCTGAATGAAGCTAAGGTGAAACATGAGTTCAAATTTCAAATTTATTTGTGAAACTTTTAGAGAGCAAGTGATTTCCTAAATAAGACCAAACCAATTCATATAGTCATTATGGAGGTGGCAATGCAATTTGAACAAGCAAGTTGCAGCCTCAAAATGAAGCAATATGTTTGTTGACTGTTCTTTCCTCGGGAAAATGAAGGACTCAACAGTGAATACATACGACATTGAAGGACGCAATGGTTTTTAATTTAAACTTATTTAGTTTGCAGCAACTTTAGCCTTATCCTGGATTTCGCTCCATAGTTTGTTGGCTTTGGAGGTTTTGATGGCGTTGTTCTTCTTTATTTTTTTTTCTTTATAATTTAGTTTAATTTTTCTTTCTTCTTCACTTTCATTTTAACTCGTTCCGATTCTCGATGTGGCTTGTCTTCTAACAGCATATTTTTTTGCTCTTCAATTCATTTTATTGCTTGGTGATAACTGCTCTGGCTCGGTACCGCTTATCTTTTAACCGTATGTTTGTTTTTTTCTTTTTTGTTTTTGACTGACGCTTTTTCAAGTATTTTAACCACATATTTCATTATTCTTCAAGTTTGTTTGTCATTACTTCAGACATTTTTGAAGGCCCTCTACCATAGCTGCTCAGAAGTCACATTTCGTTGTCTAGGCTGTTCATTTCCTCTGTTTAATTTACATTTTTGGGGTTGTCTTTTTGATGTTGTCTGATTTGATGGTTCAGTTTGTTCATTTTGAGCATTTGTTAATTTACGTTTTTGTCCTCTAGGTAATATGAAACTGCTTTTTTTTTTATTTATTTATAAATCCCACATCCTCTCCTTTCTGTGACATAATAATCTTTTTCACTTAATTTTAAACTTTAATGCCACCTACACTAATTTAAAAACAACTTTTATTTTTGGAAATTTGGATTTGGGTAGCCAAACATAATTGACAAAGACAAGGTATACTACCAAAAAAAAATTAATAACGCAAAAAATACCATTCCCGGTTTAGCAGGGTGCCCTTCTGCCTTAGGGCACCCCTTTCACCTTGGAAATACTTGCTTAAAATGAAACTGCTTAAAACGCATTCATTGTTGTTCACTTTTATTTTGATTTGTTCTGATCCTCGTCGCATGTCTTGTAACCACACATATCTTTGTTTTTCACTTTCTCTTTTGACTCGCTGAATATTTTGCTGCCACTCTTCTTGTAATATAATATTTCTCTGTTCTTAAGTTATATTTTCGACTCGTTGTAATTGCCGTTTTTGGTGCTATTGTTTATCTAATTCTCTGTTTTTTTGTTTATTCTCTGTCTGTTTGTTTTTCTCTGTCTTATTGTTTAATGACCGAGCATTACACAGTAACAAGTTTGGTGGCTTGGTCTTTGCCGAGAAACTGACTGGTTCGAGAGAAGGAGGGTTCGTGTCAGTTTGTAATACTGGGCCAGAATACGAGGGTATCAGTATGGGTGGAATTTCGTGAGGAGGTTCACAATGGATCACAGTTATTGTCTTTTGTCTTGCACTTATCAGAGGTCTCGATTTCCTTTCGGACACTCAAACAGGGATACTACTTTGCTGGCATCGTCGTTCGCCTCTCTTTCCTGTTACGCAGGAAACTCTCCTCAAAGTAAGTAGCAAAGCTAGGTAGGCCAATTTTTTGAACAGACTGACAAATGTAGACAAATTTAGATGGCACTGTAGTCGGTTGAAGTGAATTAAATCTTCTTATAAAGTCTTTTTAATAGGTAAAAATCATTATGATTACGCTTACAAAGCCAGATGGCCCTTCTTAAACAGTCTTTTTGATAGCTAAAGGTAAATTGCACTTACAAAGCTAGGTAGGCCAATTTATTGAGCAGACTAACAAATGTAGATGGCGTTGTAATCAGTTGAAGTGAATTAAATCTTCTTAAAAAGTCTTTTTAATAGGTAAAAGTCATTATGATTGCACTTACAAAGCTAAGTGGGCCTTATTAAACAGTATTTTTGATAGGTAAAGGTAAATTTCACTTACAAAGCTAGGTAGGCCAATTTATTGAGCAGACTGACAAATGTAGATGGTGCAGTATTCAGTTGAAGTGAATTAAGTCTTCTATGAAAGACTTATTGATAGTTAAAAATCATTATGATTACACTTACAAAGCTAGGTAGGCAAATTCTTTGAAATAAAGCACCATCACAGCGAAAATCTGTCGAAAACTCCACACGAACAAGCTAAACTAGAGTGACGCAAAAGCAGCTGTAATAGCGCTAGCAGCGCCCTCCTGATGAGAATATTGTGTTATAACGTTACATAACAATAATAAAATAACAATATAGTTAGCACCGGTAGTTTTCTTAATAAAAATTTGTATCTAAAAATTTTCGACGTTTCACACAGAAAGATCAAGGCAGCAAGATGAAACATGGCAGTAACTGCTTAATGTCTTTCTTACAATGGTATAAGAAGTCCTTGCTCCCTGCTATAGATGGTCTTTACATACATAAAGATGCTACACTGGAGAAAAATAGTGGTGAATGTTCACAAAAAATGTTTCCGGATCACATCCCGTAGCCACATAATAAAGAAGACAGTCCCAATGATAATAATAATGACAATGGCGATAAGCACTGACAAGTTTCAAACCTCATTGGCATTTAACTTTCTCGCTTGCTCCATAATCACGCAAATTTCCAGAAAAACCAGAAAGGGGGAAATTGGCATCTCTCTTCTTCTAATTTATGGCCAAAGTCAAAAGTGAGATTTGATTTTTTGATATAAGGCTTATAAATAATATGTTTTCTTTGCAAAGCGTATACGTTTTTGGTAATGACTTTAATGTAACATGTGTGTTTTGTAGCATTATCAACAAAAATATCATTTTGTCTAGAACTTGCTTTTTCATTTATATTCAGTCATGATGAATATAGGATGAACCAAATCGTTTGGATGAACCAAACGTTCGGTTAAAGTGCCTAAACAACGCATATTCTGGATCTCACGAAAAGGAGTTGGTTGCTCGGCCTTACTAAGCCTTACTACGGTTTCCTAGAACTAGGTTGGCTAGTACGGACAGATTTAGATAGGAGAGATTGTCGCCTCTAGGAGATATAGGTGGGGGCAGATGAAAGAATGGGGTCAAGACGTTGTATATATCAAAAAATAGTTGCTTGGTTCCAGGTCCCCCCCCCCCGTTGTTTTAGAGAGGATCTTCACCTCGAAAACAACAGAGTATTCATAAGGTATCTTGATGCCCCACCTCACTTCGTGGTGACTTGAGAGTCATTAACACTATGGTATTCTCACATATTCTATCACTCTGGGTTAGATAAAGATTTTATTTATGAGTTAAAATTTTACTATAAAAACACTGTTTTAAGGCTCTAGGTACACTTTTTTTATAGAGGTTATCCAGACGACCACATCCTCTGTTCAGTCAGTAGTGAATCTGGGGGCAGGCAGGGTCGTAAGGGGTTCAGGGCAAGGCATTTAGAATGTAGGTGGTCAAGATGAATGGGAGAGTTTCCACTCAGTCTCTTCCTTCCGCTTCTTTTTTAGAAGCGGAAGCTTTTTTTTCTTCTGAAAGAAGAAAGAGAGGTTATTAAACCCTAATTTGGATACGTACCGGTCTTCAAATTCAACGGCCGCTGCACTAGCTTCTGCAGCAGAGGGTTGGCTGGTGGCTGGTGCTGCTGCATCTTCTGGTGCTGCTGCGAGGCATAGTTGTTGCTTTTTTATTTTCCTCTTCTTCTTCCTGCGGTCATCTTCCACCGTTTCCTTCTCGACGGCTGGAGCTGCATCCTCCGATGCTTCCTCGGATGGGATGTTGGTCTGATCTTGTCTGTTTTTCAGCTTCCGCCGCTTGCTCTCTGGAAGCAGGAAGGTCTCATCATGCTCTTCGCCAAAATCCCCTGGTCGGACGCCGTAGTCAAATTTTAATTCTTCACCGGCTTTGATGTCGCGGGTGGCGACCAAGAACGGTGATTTCACCCCACTAATGTTGACGAGTCTGAGACGAAGATTTGGCTTGTCTTCCTTTGCCTGATGGTTAATGAGGTGCCCGTAGCAAATTTGGTCCAGATGGCACTTACAGTTTCGTAGTCGGGCGTCGATTGTCAGCTCGCCGGCCTGGAGGAAGTAGTTTGCTCCGTCTTCGTCTCCGTTGAGAGTCGGTATGAGCGCATTTGCTGCTGAGGTTTCCATACGGCGGCCGTGGTACTCGACGACCCCTTGATTTTTCCAGAACGGGAGAGTGGTGAAGACGCCGTCTCCAGCTCCTGCAGAATGACTTGTAGCCTTGGTCAGGCCGACCCAAGTCTGCGTCATCACCGCTTTCATCAAGTAGTCGTCGACTACCGGCTCAGCGAGATATATCCTCTGGCTTATTGCACTCCGATGGATGGCCTTCACTTGCTCAAAGGTGGGGAAGGTGTCCGAGAAGCCCAGCTTCTTTATCGCTTTCCCCAGATTTTCCTGGGGGATGGAATCAGCGATGTCGGTTCCGAGTCCCCTTTTCTCTGCGATGGTCTTCAGAACTTCTGCGGCACGGACGTGCTTCACGTGCTTCGCATATAGGTCCTTTACCGACTTGATCAAGCCTGGGTCGGTCATCTCAGGGTTGGTGGCTCTTACCATTTTGAGCGTTTTCGTTTTTAGGTCTGGTGAAGAGCTCACTGGATGAGCTGAGACCACCTTGTTCACCGCCTGGAAAAAAAATTAAGAATGTTTTGAGTAAGTCGATTAAGTTGTATTTTAGTTAGACGAAGACCAGCACAGAAAGGTGTCTGTTGACTGATGAACGACTTACCACAATCTGAAGTTAAATTAAATTAATTACCACTCAGTTAAATTACATTATTTTTAAGCCTTACCACTGAATCTTTATGTTATTTTCTACGGATGTAGTTTTAGTGTCATATCATTGAAGTTGCACATGGATTTGTTTCACTGAAAATGTTTTTTCCTCATTTGATCATTTTGCCCATATTTACTTCATTGAACATTGAAATCCCTATTATTTTCAAACCTTGTTAAAAAAAACGATAAGGATTTACTAGGATTTATTTTAACTACTCAAATCAACTCTAGCAATTTTCATAGCTCTGGCCTCTCCTCCTAGTGAGTTAATCTTTCGTCTTTTACTAGTTTTTCTTGTAAAAAATTCTTTCAGTTTTTTGGTTTACCAATTCTTGTGTTTTTTAACCAAAGATCAATAAAAGTTAGCAGAAATGGTTATATTTTTGCTGTACACCGGACGAATAGATCTAAAGCTGAACTGATTAACCAAGACAGAAAGGGATTGGCCCGTTTACGGTCCACACACGACCATGAGCAATGGATAGCTGGACACTAATACTCTAAACTACAAAACAGTAGAGAGGAGTGACGGATTTCAGGAAGAAAGAATATCTCTCGCCGACAAACCAACCCAAAGTACCACAATTCAATTTATGGTCATCTAGTCACTAGGAAACTAGTAGTACAGAGTGTTAGTCATCTCACTAACGGGTGTTCCACTCCAGCTTCAGGACGTTTGAAAACTAGTTAGAAAGAAAAGGTTAGAATAAACGATTCAGAAATACTTACGTCATTGACCATCCTCTTGCGTATGACATCGTCAATCGGAGCGGCCGTTGTTTGAAGGACGTCAGTCTCCTTAAGGTTTGGGTGGACGTACAGTCCTGTTGCCCGTGCAGTGGTTCCCTCTGTGTACACTCGAGCTTTCGCAACCTTCTCGAAATGCTCATAGCGGTAATGATTCTTGGCTGTCTTTTCTGCCGAAGAAAAAAGAAGGAATTAATGGACTTTTCGGTTTATAGACGATCGAAGTAATATACTTTGAAAGTTGATACTTATACTAAGTTTATTTTATGAGATCAGTTTTGAACTTCCTGGTCTATTATCTTTCGAAATGAAAGACCTAATATAGAATGAACAGACTATATATTATAAATAGTATAGTATTTATGATTTAAGATCTATATATTAACATAAATGAAATTTAAAATCAGACCCATTACGTGAAACAGTTAGGGATAATCATCAGAGACAGCAGGTGCTCGTTGACAGCAGATATTGACCTGAAAGATAAAATGAAACATAGGAAATATATTTTACCTGTGTGACACAGGTAGTCACTCATGATCTCCTTCGCCGTCGTTTTTTCATCACGGTCATTGATGGTGGCAATAAAGTCCCCAATCAAACCAGCCTCAGACACTTTATTTCCACCATCAATGACCGTGATCAACCTTCTGGAAATGCTCATAGTGGTAATGATTCTTGGCTGTCTTTTCTGCCGAAGAAAACAGAAGGAATTATTGAGCTGTTCGGTTTAAAGACGATCGAAGGAATTTCCTTTGAAAGTTGATAATTATAGTAAATTTATTTTATGATATCAGTTTTGAACTTCCGGTTCCATTATCTTTCGGAATGTACATAATATATAGCAGAAATTGTCGATTCGTGATGATGGCAGATATCAATATGAACATACCTGAAATATAAAATCATACACAGGAAGGGAAACAGTTATGGATATAATAATAAGAGACAGCAGGTGCTCGTTGAAAGCAGATATTGACCGGAAAGATAAACTGAAACATATGCACGATCTTTGACATCTGTAACACAGGTAGTCACTCATGATCTCTTTCTTCTTCGGTGGTAGCCCATAATTGTCTGTGGGGTGTGTTAGTGGGGATAGCGACAAATGTCTGCTTATTGGCGGGACAATAATTCACAAGTCTACTTTGTTCTGTCTGGGACCTGTTATCAATCTTTTTCCCATTTGCGTTCAGGAGAAAGTTGGATGGGCTGGTCTCTCCATGGTTTACGAGTGAGGGGCGAACGAAGGAGAGATATTGCTGGCAGATCTTCTCACGTTCGTCCAATGCCACTCCTGCAGCTCGAATGGAGAAGTTCTTATGTTTCTCAACCAGCACAATGTAGAGCTTTCGCTGTTCAAGCAGTATCTCTTTTCTCTGGAGGAACTCGTCCACCGTCATATTTGGGGCAACGCCAGACCGGTGGCCAAAGAGGTACGAGACGAAGTACCACACATAGGCCGTCAAGAGCTGTCTGTCGTCGCCAATGAGACGGTTTTTCGCAAGTCGTTGCAGTACTGGCTCCATGAAGGTCTCGACCTCTTTCTTCATTTGCCGATAGTCTTCGGTTGTGAAGTTGGCCGGGTCGAAGGCCATTTCTCGCTCGTGCTTTCGCTTATGGGCAGTGGCAAGCGAAACATGCTTTTGGTCGAGGTGGTCGAGGGCCTTCAGGACCTGGGCAAGGTTGTCCGCAGCAAACTTGCATGGGCCATCGACCCCGCGGCTGCCAATGTAGTTCAGGAACCGTTGGTATGCCTGGACGTACTTGGATCGAGTGCTTGGCTGCATTCCCGCCTCGGCACAGAGGTCGAAGAAGAGCTCTGCCCGGATGGCAAACTGCAAGTTTGACCATTTGTACGCTGTGCCTTCGAGTACAAAAAACACAACTTTTTGTGCGCAGCCAAGAGGGTTTTGAACCGCTTACTGGTAATATCTCCGCACTTGGCCGACCAAGCCTTGAAAGTTGCCATCATTTCGACCCCTTGTTTCATGGCCGCACGCTCTTCGGGCATACATTTTTGGAAGCTGTACTCTTGGTACAGCCCTCCCTTGGACATCTCAATTCTCAGCTTATCCTTAAAATTTCTCTTCTTAGCTGGGCGAACGTGCTGGTATTGCTCTTCCATTTGGTGGTCGCTTTCTTCTTCAATTGAATGCTCCGAGCCAGGATCGTACTGGGATCCTTCTGATTCTGCACTCAGATCTTCAGCATCGTCAACGACCGGCGAATCCACTATTGCCGCGGACTGGCTTGCCCCAATCGGTCTTTTCTGTGTGGGACGTGCGATCTGCTTTGGAGGCACAGCGGGTTCGTGGTCGGCGGAAGCTGCAGATTGTGGCGTTGGCGATGGCGCTGCTGATGGCACTGCAGACTCCGATGCTTGCGGCAACTGACTCACTAAGAGTGGGGCCACTGATGTTGTTGACTGAGATGGACGAGATGGACTGAGATGGACTGATGCTGATGGACGAGAAAAAGCTTCTTCGTCAAAAGTGGAGCTGCATGGGGCTGGGATGTTTCCAGATGTTGTTGCTGGTTTGTCTTGCTGCAGAACTTTGCAGTATTCAACTTCAGTCGTGTCGAAGAAGACGCCGGTAAGCTCAAACAATGATGTGCAGAGTTTGTGTAGCGTTCCGGCCTCTCTTATCGTCGCTTTCAGCCTGAATGCCGAGTAGTATTGTTTTGATTTCTGGTTGGTCTCCATAGTCTGTTTCGAAATATTCACAAGCCCTTTGATCTGGGCAGCTGACCATGGTTGGCATTGCGGATCTTTTCCACACTCGCTTTTCTTAGCCACCAGATGCTTTTCGAGGTATTCGAACGAATAGTGGCAGAACTGGCAGGTCTTCCAGTAAACCATTTTGTGTGCTAGGTTGGCCTTTGCTTTTCCAGTGGCGTTTTCGGGTTCAGGCAGTGTCGTTACAGGTTCGTCGTCAGTCAGGTTCGGGGGAAGGGTAGTGGCAAAACCGGGGGAAGGCCGGGGTGTTGTTGGTGTGTCGGAAGGCAGGGTCGTGAGAAGGTCATATACATAGGTCTTTTTTGAAGGAAAACAAAATGGACCTGGTTTATAGTTGTTTTGTCGTCGACAGTGGTTTTACTCATGGCGTCAGCTTGACTTGAAGCTACAAACCCTTGACTGATACATCCATATATAAAGGAAATCATAAGTACGAATACTAAATGAATCAACGATCCGGAAAAAAAGAGAAGAATATAATTACCTGAAAGTCTTTGGCGTCGATAGCGACGAGCACTCTCCTTAAACATAGAATGGTCAGAATTAATTTGTAAAAAATCTAAATCACTTTTGATTTCAACTTATCGGAAAGAACTGCAGGTAGCAGATGCTAAATTTTTAATAATAATATAAAAAAGAAAAAGCCAGCAACACAGTCCTAGTTTCAGAAACGGTTCTATGGTCCCCTCTCAAATAAGGATATTTCAAAAATGACAAATTTAGTAAAAAAAATATATAAATATAAACAGTCAAAACTGTCAATAATATCTGTCCTTACGGACAAAGGATTTTTAAGTCTAGCACGCTAGCCAATTAGTATTAATTACTAACTCAAAAAAAAATATATGAAAACTAACAAAATGGTTATAATTCTTATGTAACATGATTTGTAATAACTTTAAACTTAAAAAGAAAAAACCGAAAAAAAAAATCAATACATTAGTAATTTAAAAACGACACTTGCAATTTTTACATTTTTTTTATTTATAATAAGGAGTTAAAAAAGGATACAAACTAGTAATTGTCAAGCCAATTTATAACACAATAATGGCTGCAACATATATCTAGCCTTTTATTAAACTTTCGTTTTTATTTTGATTAAATCCTTGCTTTTGCAAGTCTTCTAGACGTTAATATCTTTTTTCATCTTATTTGTTAGTGACTCAATCTGATTCCTGCTGTCGCGTATGTTATAACCACAAATTTATTTTTTCTTTAATTTTAATTTCTTAAGACATCTTTTCAATGCGTTTTGCTGCAACCCATCATGCAGCACACTGGATTAATGCTCTGCTTGCCCATTCTGGGCCCGGAGGTTGAACTCCGCCATAGCGGAGTTTTAAATAAATTTATTTCCCACCAGGTTCAACCCGCCCATTTCGTCTTCAAAATAAGAACTATAATTTTACTAATTTTTTGGACTTTATTCGGTCCAAACAAAATGGACCTGGTGTATAGTTGTTTTGTCGTCGACAGTGGTTTTATTCATGACGTCAGCTTGACTTGCAGCTACAAACCCTTGACTGATACATCCATACACAAAGGAAATCAAAAGTAGGAATACTAAATGAATCAACGATCCTGAAAAAAAAGAGAAGAATATAATTACCTGAAAGTCTTTGGCGTCGATAGCGACGAGCACTCTCCTAAAACATAGAATGGTCATAAATACCAGGTCTATTGGACCATATAATGGTTCAATTATGGACCATATGGACCAGGTCTATTATGGACCATACCAGGTCCATAAATCAAGTCTATTGATTATACAATGTATGCCACATATGAAAAATTAATTAAAACAGAATGAGAATTAAAAGTTATATACTTGTGGTAAGTAGGTGTCTGCCAGTACGGTTTCCAGCACCTGGACAACAATGTCTGGAATTTGATACTTCCATAACTGGTCAACCGTAAAAAAAACAAGATTTACAAATAATCATGCCAAAATTTATAAGTCCAAAGGCTAACACAATCTGAGTGTGTAACTTTCTTTTTTGAAGGAAAAGTAAATGGACCTAGTTTATATTTGTTTTGTCGTCGACAGTGATTTTACTCATGACGTCAGCTTGACTTGCAGCTACAAACCCTTGACTGATACATCCATACACAAAGGAAATCAAAAGCAGGAATACTAAATGAATCAACGATCCTGAAAAAAAGAGAAGAATATAATTACCTGTAAGTCTTTGGCGTCGATAGCGACGAGCACTCTCCTAAAACATAGAATGGTCAGAATTAATTCGTAAAAAATCTAAATCACTTTTTATTTCAAACTTATTGGAAATAACTGCAGGTAGCAGTTGATAAATTTTGAATAATAATGTAAAAAAGAAAACGCCAGCAACACAGTCGTAGTTTCAGAAACGGTTCTATGGTCCCCTCTCAAATAAGGATATTTCAAAAATGGCAAATTTAGTAAAAAAAATATAAATATAAACAGTCAAAACTGTCAATAATATCTGTCCTTACGGACAAAGGATTTTAAGTCTAGCACTCTAGCAAATTATTATTAAATAATAACTCAAAAAAAAAATATATGAAAACTACCAAAATGGTTATAATTCTTATGTAACATGATTCGTAATAACTTGTAACTTACAAAGAATAAACCGAAAAAAAAAATCAAGACATTAGGAATTTAAAAAATGATACTTGTAATTTTTACATTTTTTTGGATTTATAACAAGGAGTTAAAAAAGGATACAAACTAGTAATTGTCAAGCCAATTTATAACACAATTATGGCTGCAACACATCTAGCCTTTTATTAAACTTTCGTGTTTAATTTGTTTCAATCCTTGCTTTTGCAAGTCTTCTAGACGCTAATATCTTTTTTCCTCGTATTTGTTAGTGACTCAATCTGATTCCTGCTGTCGCTTATATTATAAACACAAAATTCTTTTTTCTTTAATTTTGACGTCTTCAGACATCTTTTAAATGCTTTTTGCTGCAACCCTTCATGCAGCACAGTGGATTTATGCTCTGCTTGCCGATTCTGGGCCCGGAGTTTGAACTCCGCCATAGCAAGGTTGTGTGACTAGCTTGCTAATAATCCCTGTACAAAAGGCCCAGTAACTGAAACATCGATTTGACGATTTATACCCCAGAAATGGTCTGAAGGATCTTTATCTATTTTTTTCTCTGCTGCTCGAATATGTCAAGTCTCATTTGATGGTCCAGACTGTTCATTTATCAAATAGTCCCACAAACAGAAACTGACCAGGAGTTAGTACTCATAGCAACATGCAGCTGCTATTAACAGTCATTGAGACATACATAGATTTATTTCCCACCAGGTTAAACTCGCCCATTTCGTTTTCAAAATAAGAACTATAATTTTACTAATTCTTTGGACTTTATTCGGTATAGGCACCCTATACTATTTCTTAATGTCTATTGATAATACAATGTATGCCACATATGAAAAATTAATTAAAACAGAATGAAAATTAAAAGTTATATACTTGTGGTAAGTATGTGTCTGCCAGTACGGCTGCCAGCACCTGGACAACAATAGCTGAAATTTGGTGCTTCCATAACTGGTCAACCGTAGAAAAACAAGATTTCCAAATAATCATGCCAAAGTTTATAAGCCTTAAGGCCAACACATTCTGAGGGTGGAAGTTTCTTTTTTGAAGGAAAACAAAATGGACCTGGTTTATATTTGTTTTGTCGTCGACAGTGGTTTTACTCATGGCGTCAGCTCGACTTGAAGCTACAAACCCTTGACTGATACATCCATACACAAAGGAAATCAAAAGTAGGAATACTAAATGAATCAACGATCCGGAAAAAAAGAGAAGAATATAATTACCTGAAAGTCTTTGGCGTCGATAGCGACGAGCACTCCTAAAACATAGAATGGTCAGAATTAATTTGTAAAAAATCTAAATCACTTTTTATTTCAAACTTATCGTAAGTAACTTCTGGTAGCATATGATAAATCTTGAAAAATAATAAAAAAAACAACACGCCAGCAACACAGTCGTAGTTTCAGAAACGGTTCTATGGTCCCCTCTCAAATAAGGATATTTCAAAAATGGCAAATTTAGTAAAAAAAATATATAAATATAAACAGTCAAAACTGTCAATAATATCTGTCCTTACGGACAAAGGATTTTTAAGTCTAGCAAGCTAGCCAATTATTATTAATTAATAAATCAAAAAAAAAAATATTAAAAATAAAAAAATTTTTATAATTATTATTTAAAATTATTTTTAATAAATTTAAAATAAAAAAAAATAAACAAAAAAAAAAAAATCAAGACATTAGGAATTTAAAAATCGACACTTGCAATTTTTACATTTTTTGGATTTATAACAAGGAGTTAAAAAAGGATACAAACTAGTAATTGTCAAGCCAATTTATAACACAATTATGGCCGCAACACATATCTAGCCTTTTATTAAACTTTCGTTTTTAATTTGTTTCAATCCTTGCTTTTGCAAGTCTTCTAGACGCTAATATCTTTTTTCCTCGTATTTGTTAGTGACTCAATCTGATTCCTGCTGTCGCTTATGTTCTAAACACAGATTTATTTTTTATTTAATTTTTACTTATTAAGCCATATTTTAAATTCTTTTTTCTGCAACCCTTCATGCAGCACGGTGGATTTATTCTCTGCTTGCCAATTCTGGGCCCGGAGTTTGAACTCCGCCATAGCAAGGTTGTGCGACTAGCTTGCTAATAATCCCTGTACAAAAGGCCCAGCAACTGAAACATCGATTTGACGATTTATACCCCGGAAATGGTCTGAAGGATCTTTATCCCTTTTTTTCTTTGCTGCTCGAATATGTCAAGTCTCATTTGATGGTCCAGGCTGTTCATTTCTCAAATAGTCCCACAAATAGAAACTGACCAGGAGTTAGTACTCATAGCAACATGCAGCTGCTATTAACAGTCATTGAGCCAGACATAAATTTATTTCCCACCAGGTTCAACCCGCCCATTTCGTCTTCAAAATAAGAACTATAATTTTACTAATTCTTTGGACTTTATTCGGTATAGGCACCCTATACCATTTCTTAATGTCTATTGATTATACAATGTATGCCACATATGAAAAATTAATTAAAACAGAATGAGAATTAAAAGTTATATACTTGTGGTAAGTAGGTGTCTGCCAGTACGGCTGCGAGCACCTGGACAACAATGGCTGGAGTTTGATGCTTCCATAACTGGTCAACCGTAAAAAAACAAGATTTCCAAATAATCATGCCAAAGTTTATAAGCCCCAAGGCCAACACATTCTGAGTGTGGAACTTTCTTTTTTGAAGGAAAAGAAAATGGACCTGGTGTATAGTTGTTTTGTCGTCGACAGTGGTTTTATTCATGACGTCAGCTTGACTTGCAGCTACAAACCCTTGACTGATACATCCATACGCAAAGGAAATCAAAAGCAGGAATTCTAAATGAATCAACGATCCTGAAAAAAAGAGAAGAATATAATTACCTGAAAGTTTTTGGCGTCGAAAGCGACGAGCACTCTTCTAAAACATAGAATGGTAATAATTATTTTGTAAAAAATATAAATCACTTTTGTTTTCAAACTTATCGTATGGAAGTGCAGTTAGCAGATGCTAATTTTTGAAAAATAATATAAAAAAGAAAACGCCAGCAACACAGTCGTAGTTTCAGAAACGGTTCTATGGTCCCCTCTCAAATAAGGATATTTCAAAAATGACAAATTTAGTAAAAAAATATATAAATATTAACAGTCAAAACTGTCAATAATATCTGTCCTTACGGACAAAGGATTTTAAGTCTAGCACGCTAGCCAATTAGTATTAAATACTAACTCAAAAAAAATATATGAAAACTAACAAAATGGTTATAATTATTATTTAACATGATTTTTAATAACTTGAAAATTACAAAGAATAAACCGAAAAAAAAAAAAAACACATTAGGAATTTAAAAAGCGACACTTGCAAATTTTACATTTTTTTGGATTTATAACAAGGAGTTAAAAAAGGATACAAACTAGTAATTGTCAAGCCAATTTATAACACAATTATGGCTGCAACACATATCTGGCCTTTTATTAAACTTTCTTTTTTAATTTGTTTCAATCCTTGCTTTTGCAAGTCTTCTAGACGCTAATATCTTTTTTCCTCGTATTTGTTAGTGACTCAATCTGATTCCTGCTGTCGCTTATCTTCTAACCACATATTTCTTTTTTCTTTAATTTTTAATTATTTAGAAATCTTTTAAATTCTTTTTTCTTCAACCCTTAATGCAACACGGTAGATTTACGCTCTGCTTGCCAATTCTGGGCCCGGAGTTTGAACCCCACAATAGCAAGGTTGTGTGACTAGCTTGCTAATAATCCCTGTACGAAAGGCCCAGCAACTGAAACATCGATTTGACGATTTATACCCCGGAAATGGTCTGAAGGATCTTTATCCCTTTTTTTCTTTGCTGCTCGAATATGTCAAGTCTCATCTGATGGTCCAGGATGTTCATTTCTCAAATAGTCCACAAATAGAAACTGACCAGGAGTTAGTACTCATAGCAACATGCAGCTGCTATTAACAGTCATTGAGCCATACATAAATTTTTTTCCCACCAGGTTCAACCCGCCCATTTCGTCTTCAAAATAAGAACTATAATTTTACCAATTCTTTGAACTTTATTCGGTATAGGCACCCTATACCATTTCTTAATGTCTATTGATTGTACAATGTATGCCACATATGAAAAATTAACTAAAACAGAATGAGAATTAACAGTTATATACTTGTGGTAAGTAGGTGTCTGCCAGTACGGCTGCCAGCACCTGGACAACAATGTCCGAAGTTTGATGCTTCCATAACTGGTCAACCGTAAAAAAACAAGATTTCCAAATAATCATGCCAAAGTTTATAAGCCCCAAGGCCAACACAATCTGAGGGTGGAAGTTTCTTTTTTGAAGGAAAACAAAATGGACCTGGTGTATAGTTGTTTTGTCGTCGACAGTGGTTTTACTCATGACGTCAGCTCGACTTGCAGCTACAAACCCTTGACTGATACATCCATACACAAAGGAAATCAAAAGTAGGAATACTAAATGAATCAACGATCCTGAAAAAAAGAGAAGAGTATAAGTACCTGAAAGTCTTTGGCGTCGATAGCGACGAGCACTCTCCTAAAACATAGAATGGTCAGAATTAATTTGTAAAAAATCTAAATCACTTTTGATTTCAAACTTATCGGAAGGAACTGCAGGTAGCAGATGCTAAATTTTGAAAAATAATATAAAAAAGAAAACGCCAGCAACACAGTCGTAGTTTCAGAAACGGTTCTATGGTCCCCACTCAAATAAGGATATTTCAAAAATGACAAATTTAGTAAAAAAAAATATATAAATATAAACAGTCAAAACTGTCAATAATATCTGTCCTAACGGACAAACGATTTTAAGTCTAGCACGCTAGCCAATTAGTATTAAATACTAACTAAAAAAAAATATATGAAAACTAACAAAATGGTTATATTTCTTATTTAACATTATTTTTAATAAATTGAAAATTACAAATAATAAACCAAAAAAAAAAACAAGACATTAGTAATTTAAAAAACGACACTTGCAATTTTTAAATTTCTTTGGATTTATAACAAGGAGTTAAAAAAGGATACAAACTAGTAATTGTCAAGCCAATTTATAACACAATTATGGCCGCAACACAATTTCTGGCCTTTTATTAAACTTTCGTTTTTAATTTGATTCAATCCTTGCTTTTGCAAGTCTTCTAGACGTTAATATCTTTTTTCATCTTATTTTTTAGTGACTCAATCTGATTCCTGCTGTCGCTTATCTTCTAACCACATATTTATTTTTTCTTTAATTTTGTCTTCGTTAGCCAAATTTTAAATTCTTTTTTCTTCAACCCATCATGCAACACAGTGGATTACGCTCTGCTGGCCAATTCTGGGCCCTGAATTTGAACTCCGCCATAGCAAGGTTGTGCGACTAGCTTGCTAATAATCCCTGTACGAAAGGCCCAGCAACTGAAACATCGATTTGACGATTTATACCCCGGAAATGGTCTGAAGGATCTTTATCCCTTTTTTTCTCTGCTGCTCGAATATGTCAAGTCTCATTTGATGGTCCAGGCTGTTCATTTCTCAAATAGTCCCACAAATAGAAACTGACCAGGAGTTAGTACTCATAGCAACATGCAGCTGCTATTAACAGTCATTGAGCCATACATAGATATATTTCCCACCAGGTTCAACTCGCCCATTTCGTCTTCAAAATAAGAACTATAATTTTAATAATTCTTTGGACTTTATTCGGTATAGGCACCCTATACCATTTCCAAATGTCTATTGATTATACAATTTTTGCCACATATGAAAAATTAATTAAAACAGAATAAGAATTAAAAGTCATATACTTGTGGTAAGTAGGTGTCTGCCAGTACGGCTGCCAGCACCTGGACAACAATGGCTGAAGTTTGATGCTTCCATAACTGGTCAACCGTAAAAAAACAAGATTTCCAAATAATCATGCCAAAGTTTATAAGCCCCAAGGCCAACACAATCTGAGTGTGTAACTTTCTTTTTTGAAGGAAAAGTAAATGGACCTAGTTTATATTTGTTTTGTCGTCGACAGTGGTTTTATTCATGACGTCAGCTTAACTTGCAGCTACAAACCCTTGACTGATACATCCATACACAAAGGAAATCAAAAGCAGGAATGCTAAATGAATCAACGATCCTGAAAAAAAAAGAGAAGGATATAAGTACCTGTAAGTCTTTTGCGTCGAAAGCGACGAGGACTCTTCTATAACATAGGATGGTCAGAATTATTTTGTAAAAAATCGAAACCATTTTTTATTTAAAACTTATCGTATAGAACTGCAGATAGCATATGCTAAATTTTGAATAATAATGTGAAAAAGAAAACGCCTGCAATGCAGTCCCAGTTTCAGAAACGGTTCTATGGTCCCCTGTCAAATAAGGATATTTTAAAAATGACAAATTTAGTAAAAAAAATATAAACAGTCAAAACTGTCAATAATATCTGTCCTTACGGACAAAGGATTTTAAGTCTAGCACGCTAGCCAATTAGTATTAAATACTAACTCAAAAAAAAAAATTTATGAAAACTAACAAAATGGTTATAATTCTTATTTAAAATTATTTGTAATAACTTGAAAATTAAAAATAATAAACCTAAAAAAAAAGATCAACACATTAGTAATTTAAAAAACGACACTTTTAATTTTTACATTTTTTTGGATTTATAACAAGGAGTTAAAAAAGGATACAAACTAGTAATTGTCAAGCCAATTTATAACACAATTATGGCCGCAACACAATTTCTGGCCTTTTATTAAACTTTCGTGTTTAATTTGATTCAATCCTTGCTTTTGCAAGTGTTCTAGACGCTCATATCTTTTTTCAGCGTATTTGTTAGTGACTCAATCTGATTCCTGCTGTCGCTTTTGTTCTAAACCCATAATTCTTTTTTTTTTTATTTTGACTTCTTCAGACATCTTTTCAATGCTTTTTTCTTCAACCCATCATGCAACACGGTGGATTACGCTCTGCTGGCCAAGTCTGGGCCCTGAGTTTGAACTCCGCCATAGCAAGGTTGTGCGACTAGCTTGCTAGTAGTCCCTGTACGAAAGGCCCAGCAACTGAAACATCGATTTGACGATTTATACCCCGGAAATGGTCTGAAGGATCTTTATCCCTTTTTTTCTTTGCTGCTCGAATATGTCAAGTCTCATTTGATGGTCCAGGCTGTTCATTTCTCAAATAGTCCCACAAATTAAAACTGACCAGGAGTTAGTACTCATAGCAACATGCAGCTGCTATTAACAGTCATTGAGCCAGACATAAATATATTTCCCACCAGGTTCAACCCGCCCATTTCGTCTTCAAAATAAGAACTATAATTTTAATAATTCTTTGGACTTTATTCGGTATAGGCACCCTATACCATTTTTTAATGTCTATTGATTATACAATGTATGCCACATATGAAAAATTAATCAACACAGAATGAGAATTAAAAGTTATATACTTGTGGTAAGTAGGTGTCTGCCAGTACGGTTGCCAGCACCTGGACAACAATGGCTGAAGTTTGATGCTTCCATAACTGGTCAACCGTAAAAAAACAAGATTTCCAAATAATCATGCCAAAATTTATAAGTCCAAAGGCCAACACATTCTGAGTGTGGAAGTTTCCTTTTTGAAGGAAAACATAATGGACCTGGTGTATAGTTGTTTTGTCGTCGACAGTGATTTTATTCATGACGTCAGCTTGACTTGCAGCTACAAACCCTTGACTGATACATCCATACACAAAGGAAATCAAAAGCAGGAATCCTAAATGAATCAACGATCCTGAAAAAAAAAGAGAAGAATATAATTACCTGAAAGTTTTTGGCGTCGATAGCGACGAGCACTATTCTAAAACATATATTGGTCATAATTAATTTTTAAAAAATATAAATAATTTTTTATTTAAAACTTATCGGAAATAACTGCAGGTAGCAGATGCTAAATTTTGAATAATAATATAAAAAAGAAAACGCCAGCAACACAGTCCTAGTTTCAGAAACGGTTCTATGGTCCCCTCTCAAATAAGGATATTTCAAAAATGGCAAATTTAGTAAAAAAATTTTTAAATATAAACAGTCAAAACTGTCAATAATATCTGTCCTTACGGGCAAAGGATTTTAAGTCTAGCACGCTAGCCAATTAGTATTCAATACTAACTCAAAAAAGAAAAAAGAAAACTAACAAAATGGTTATAATTCTTATGTAACATGATTTGTAATAAATTGAAACTTAAAAATAATAAACCGAAACAAAAAAATCAAGATATTATGAATTTAAAAATCGACACTTGCAATTTTTACATTTTTTTGATTTATAACAAGGAGTTAAAAAAGGATACAAACTAGTAATTGTCAAGCCAATTTATAACACAATTATGGCTGCAACACATATCTAGCCTTTTATTAAACTTTCGTTTTTATTTTGTTTCAATCCTTGCATTTGCATCTTCTAGACGTTAATATCTTTTTTCATCTTATTTTTTAGTGACTCAATCTGATTCCTGCTGTCGCGTATATTCTAAACACAATTTTATTTTTTCTTTAATTTTTACTTCTTTAGACATATTTTAAATTCTTTTTTCTTCAACCCATCATGCAACACAGTGGATTACGCTCTGCTGGCCAATTCTGGGCCCTGAATTTGAACTCCGCCATAGCAAGGTTGTGCGACTAGCTTGCTAATAATCCCTGTACAAAAGGCCCAGCAACTGAAACATCGATTTGACGATTTATACCCCAGAAATGGTCTGAAGGATCTGTATCCCTTTTTTTCTTTGCTGCTCGAATATGTCAAGTCTCATCTGATGGTCCAGGATGTTCATTTCTCAAATAGTCCCACAAACAGAAACTGACCAGGAGTTAGTACTCATAGCAACATGCAGCTGCTATTAACAGTCATTGAGCCAGACATAAATTTATTTCCCACCAGGTTCAACCCGCCCATTTCGTCTTCAAAATAAGAACTTAAATTTTACTAATTCTTTGGACTTTATTCGGTATAGGCACCCTATACCATTTCTTAATGTCTATTGATTATACAATGTATGCCACATATGAAAAATTAATTAAAACAGAATGAGAATTAAAAGTTATATACTTGTGGTAAGTAGGTGTCTGCCAGTACGGCGGCCAGCACCTGGACAACAATGGCTGAAATTTGATGCTTCCATAACTGGTCAACCGTAAAAAAACAAGATTTCCAAATAATCATGCCAAAGTTTATAAGCCCAAAGGCTAACACAATCTGAGTGTGTAACTTTCTTTTTTGAAGGAAAAGTAAATGGACCTAGTTTATATTTGTTTTGTCGTCGACAGTGATTTTACTCATGGCGTCAGCTTAACTTGCAGCTACAAACCCTTGACTGATACATCCATTCACAAAGGAAATCAAAAGCAGGAATTCTAAATGAATCAACGATCCTGAAAAAAAGAGAAGAATATAATTACCTGAAAGTTTTTGGCGTCGATAGCGACGAGCACTCTCCTAAAACATAGAATGGTCAGAATTAATTTGTAAAAAATCTAAATCACTTTTGATTTCGAACTTATCGGAAAGAACTGCAGGTAGCAGATGCTAAA
>NC_142812.1:1401690-1440417 GCF_049724085.1 Artemia sp. Qi Xiang Cuo
GTATTTGATGCAAGCTTATTCGATTATTTCAGCTCTCATTTCTAGCATTTAAAAGACCTATCTTAGATCCTCATGTGCCTCCAGAGACACACAAGGGTATTGTACCAAAATAGAAACCAGTCGTCCCATAAACGTGCTGCCACTATTTTGCACCATTTTCCATAAATGACATCCTAGCAAATGCAGTGGACTGTTCTTTTTGCTTAGGTTTTAAAAAAAATTAAATCTTTGTTGAGTAATTGATGTTTTTCAGCATTTAGAAAGTATTAGGGTACTTTAGCTTGATTCAAGGGACAGAGCCTGCCATGTGTTGTTTTTTTCTGTTGGTTTTATATGACTGTTTAATAAAAATATATTCAGTGATTTATTTTTTTCTTCTTGTTAGTCATTACAATAGGAAGGGCCACTTGAAAGTGATCAAATGTATCAATTTAATATGATAGCAGCAAAATAAGACGTGTGCACAGCGTTTCAAACTATAAGTTCGAAACTATAACTTCAAGCAGTAGTTCCAAGTGATAAAATATACCGTATTAAAAACTGACAGACTTAAATTATTGTTATTAGTCTTTAATATGATTTGTATCCCCAATCAATCTTTTCAGTTTGTGTAAATACACACGTTTAGTTACTAAGGCGAGGTTCCATAGTAGACGCTCCTGAGCCATTAGTAATAAATTAGAATCTAGATTAGTAGGAATTACTAAGGATGGGGATTTGCTGATTCCTAAGGAATTGCTATTTTACTATTTGTCATGATATAGCTTTCAATACTTATAGTTTTACACTACGTAGTCTTTAATGGATTAACTGAGATTTTAAAGCACCGTTTCCTTTTCATATTTAATGCAAAAAATGGAGAGCTAATAAACCAATGGGAAATAGTCTTTTGATCAAAATTATTTTCTTGCAATGGTTTTCAGAAGCAACCACGATAGCTATGTTTTTCAAAAGTTTGATTGGTATAGACAGTCCACATTAGATCGTCAAAGTAGACTGTCTTCCTCGGGAGATTATCACATTCTATGTGACAATGATTTTCCTCTTCAACCTTGGCTACTAGCGCCTTTTAAGAAGACTGAACAGAATATCAACAGAACAAAAAAATTATAATATAAAACTTTCTCAAACGAGAATTGTAGTTGAACATGCTTTTGGGGACACTGTTAACAGGTTGAGATGTTGCTCAAATATTTATGCTCCCGTGTTAAAGGCAGTGAGACATTATTGCAGTGTTTTTTTTTACTCACAATCTAATTAATCTATAAAAAGTGAACAGTGATTTTATTTGTGATAGTGACTCTACGCTTACAATTCACACCAGCATGAATAGGACTCTACACAACCCTTGTAGAATCTCACAAAACAAATGGCTTTGAAAAGGAAAACCTCATTTGTAGTTAGATGTAACTAATTTGTAACTTATCTCTTTTAAGTTTCAGTTAAATCAACTTGTGCTTTATTGACAGTTTGATACATTTCTGTTCGATAATGAAAGGATAGACACTGGTTTTAGGGAATGATAATCTTCCTTATTCAATATCCCATATATTTTTATTTTCTATGCACATTTACAACTATTATTTTCACACTTTACATATGTATGTCACTTTGACCTCAGTATTGAAAAAAACTTTCTGGTAAAATGTACTCTGCTTTTTTTTTAGAAGGGAAATTGAAGTAAACATTTAATCATGTTTTTGTGGCCAACTTATAAGTAAAACTGTGATAATGTTAAGTATGTTTACTTAGTCCTGAGATTTTGACCATATTTGAGAAAAAAAAACTTTAGATGGTTCAATTTCGGAAGATTAGGCTTGTAAAGATAAAAATGAGTTTATTGAAATAAAAATACTTAGATTAATAAAGTCAAACCAAATGTATGTTTTCTTTTATTTCTCTTTGTATGCATCTAAGAAATTTCTTTTCATTTCCAAGTTTTCTTAATGTCTTCTTTATGAATCTCTTTCTCTTCTCATATTCTATAAAAGCTCGCATTTGCTCCTTGTTTTCTTCAAGCAACTGAATTTTTTTTTACTGTTTGTAGCTCTAGATGGCTTAACTTGTTGTTGAGACTGGTATGTCGTAAGACCTAAGAACAAAAGAAACATTCTAGAGTATAAACCTTAAAAGAAACAAAAAAATCTCCACCTCAGCCAAATTTGCTTTTTTTTTCTTTCCCGTAAGGCTTCTAATTGTTTTAAATTTATCTTTCATAAGAGTTCTACATACATTTTTCTACAAATTGATAACCTACCCTTGCATGTGTTTTGATTTATACTCGCGTTTAGTATATTTTATACCCTTGTATAACCAAATGTTTTATACCCTTGTATATAACAAAAAAACAGTCAAAGCTTAGATGTAAAAACTTTTAACTTCGAAACCTATAAAATTATCAACAGTTTTTGTGGTACCAAACTGTGAGTAAGGAGCGACCCAGCACGATAGTAACCAAAACTTTAAAGAACGGAATTTTGATACCAATAGATATATCATGATAGTCGGATTTTTTCGTTGATTTCAAATATACAAGTTTCATCAACTTTAGTCTTACCCATCAAAAGTTACGAGCCTGGGAAAATTTGCCTTATATTCGAAAAAAGGGGGAATGCCCCCCTAAAGGTCATAGAATCATAATGAAAATCACACCATCAGAATCAGCGTATCAGAGAACTCTTCTGTAGAGGTTTCAAGCTCCTATCTGCAAAAATGTTAAATTTTGTATTTTTTGCCAGAGATCACGGATGCGTGTTTATTTGTTTTTTCTCCAGGGGTGATTGTGTCGACCCAATGGTCCTAAAATATTGCGAGAGCGCTCATTTGAACGGAAATTAAAATTTCTAGTGCCCTTTTTATGTGACCCAAAAATTGCAGGGCAACTAGGCCCCCTTCCACTCTCATTTTTTCTCTAAGTCACCAGATCAAAATTTTGAGACGGCCATTTTTTCAGCATTGTCGAAAAATCTAGTAACCATGTCCTTAAGGATGACTCAGTCCCACAAGTCCCTAGGGCTGATAGTTATGAACTTTGCCATTTGTTTACATATAGTGTTGGTTATTGGGAAGTATACAGACGTTTTCAAGGTTTTTTCGTGTGTGTGTGGGGGGGGGTCGGGGGTTACATGGGAAGATCTTTCGATGGAGAAATTTTTCATTGGGGAAGATAATTTTTCCATGCACCGGATTTCCCAGCATTACCTAAAAAAGGTCAGAAATTAAATTAAATTATTACGTAGATGAGAGGGGGTCGCCCCCTCGTCAATACCTCGCTTTTTACACTAAAGTATTTTTCGTACTTTCAAATTTATTCTAATTAAATAGCCTTTGTGATTCAGGGGTCATTCTTTAAAAAATCGAACTTTAGCGTAAAGAGCGAGATATTGACGTGGAGGTGAACCCCTCTCATATACGTAATAAACCAAGATTTTTTAAGCATCTCATAAGTAAAACTTGGTTGGCAAAGTTAAGCATATAAAGTAAAACCTGAAATTTTGATCATAGCTTGAAAATCTATGTAGTACTAACAGAAATAATCATAATTTCAAAATAGACATAATAGTCTATTAGATTATCGTTTTGAGTAATAATAAACCACGTTTTTTATTTGTATTAGTTTTTAAGGAAATTTGCCAGTTCCCAAGGATTCTGAAATACAAAAAAAAGACAGGAAAAGGTAAATAACAAACCAATTAATTCAGTCTCTAAACCTTCTTGTCTAGACGTATTTGCTTCCCCAGGACTCTCGGCTTCACAATGTGAAACATCTAATGTAGTGTCTTTTTTCCGTTTTTTGGTAAAACCACTTGATGAAAATTCTTTGGGGTCATACCCACAAACATCTGCCACAAATGTTGGATGAACAGAATGGGCATGCCCAACTATTTCCCTTATCTCTTCAATAAAAGGGGGTGCATCCTCCAGCACTTCTATTCCAGCCCCTGTGGTAGCTTCCAAGTTTTTAACATATGATTTATATGCGGACCAAAGGTTCCTCCATTTCTGGTCAACCTTTAGGGTAGGCGTGTCCCCTAGATTCCACCCCTTATTTTCCATGTCTCTTGCAATGCTTCCCCACACATCCTTTTTTACGGTTTTGCTGTCATTTAATTTTTCCCAATTTTCTTTTACTAAGTTAAGCAGAATTCTCACTGCCTTTTCATCTTTTTCTTTGTACTGTTTTTTTTCTGCCACACCAAATTTCACCGCTCTCCATGCTTGACGCTGCAACTGGTTGCATTCTTTTTGGTCCAGGGGCTGTTGAGGCTCTGTAATGCTCTGGAACAATTTCGTTCAAGACCAAGTATCTGACTCGATCCCCTAGAATACATAGAGAGGTTCTACAATATGTCTCTTAGTTTTAATACTTGGTATTTTTTCATTGAAATCAACTAAACACAAAAGAAAGCAAGCTGAGGGAAACACTTCATATTGCTGGTTCTTAAGTTAATTTGGTAATAGTGTGTGTGTGTGAGGGGGGGGGGGTAGGAAGAACCAGAGGCCAAATTTGTTCTTGGGTTAAAACAGGTGACAATCCTTGTAAGCTAGCATCTACATCTAAAAATTCGGCATGTGAACAAGTTAACTTTTCTTACACTCTAGCCATGCACTTATTGATAAAATGTTGTTCCAACTGTAAATAAACAATATGGCTTCTTTCCAAAATTTAATTTCATCCTTTTATTCAGAGCTGTTTGGGGGGGGGTGGCAAGCTTAGGCAGGTGCTGGGGCGGGCACCCAGGGAACCCGAGAAAATGCTCAAAGACATTAGAAATTGGTGAAATATCTAACACAAACACATTTTCCATGAACCTGAACATGGCCAATGAGTTTTACTTGGAGTAATGTCTACATGGCAGCAATGAATACAGATTTTTTTATGCTCAAGATCTTATCACAGACAAGAGTTAACACTTAATAGAAGTTTCGTTGTTACATTTCCTCTTTACATCTCTGCAGTTTAATTTGTATCTGGTTTTTAGAAATATGTTTCCATCTTTCACTTTTGTTTTAATGATTTAACCTTTTCATTGGTTAAATAATTGAAACTTGATAGTGTTGTTAAAAAACATTTCTTAGTAATAGAGGAAACTTCTCCAATCTTTGAGGCCTACTAGCACCTGCATCATAAAGGTCAGACATACAATTTTTCAAAACCGTGCCTATTATAAAATAAAGGAGCTTTTGATGCTAGTTTGATAATGAGGTGGGGAGAGGAGGACCAGTGGCCATATTTGTGTGTGTGCTGACACAGTTGAAAATCCTTTTATTTATAATTGGTGCTTCAAACAAGATTCAACAAGTCTTTCTCCTAATTAAACTTTAGTGAAACTTTTGGGCAGGGAACACAGGGTGGGAACTTTGGATTCTTCAATTATTTAGATCAAATTTGCAGATACAGATTTTAATGAATGGTGATATACCAATAGGGCCTACTGTATCAGTATGCTATTGCAAGGTCTCTGGAAAAAGGGCTATCTCATTCCGCATGGAAGGCTGAAATGAAAAATTTAGCAGTTTTTAGGCCAAATTCATTCAATTTTCCCCATACCTTCTTGCCTCTCATGGCTTCTCAAGACCAGAACATAATTTGCACTTTACTGAAAAAGACTGAATTTTCCCTTTAATATACTTATTCTGATATTTATTTCTTGAAGTTTTGATATTTTTTTATTTATTAAAGTATAAAAATTGAAAACATTTAAAATTTATTTTCTTTTCAGTAATGTACAAATTATGTTCTGGTCTTGAGAAGGCAAGGGGATTGTCAGCCCTACTCATGTTACGATTTGCTCGTTTTGAGTATGACTTGGTTATTTATTGTAATTTCTGTTTGTTTTTGGTTTCATTTATTTATTGATAGTGATTTGTGGTAGTTGTGTTTGGAAGATTATTTGAACTTATTTCTAATTATTTTTGGCTCAATGGAGCTCTTTACTTTTCTTTGAAAAACTCGTTTTGTGAAATAAGATTTTTAAATTTATTACTATATAAATCTCTTCTTCTTCTCTGTATAGTGTTATGTGTCTTAAACATTGAATTTGGCAGTAGGTAAAGACTAGAACTCTACAAGATTATACTTACCATTTGACATAACAATTTCACAATGGTGGTTAGTGGCATCAACTTGAATCAAAATTCCTCTCTAAAAAATTTGCAGAAAGTCTAATTCTTAGACTTTCTTATTCTATTATTCTATTATTATTTTATTAGTCTAATTCTTAGATTATAATTATCTGAACAGGGAATCGTAAACAATCACAGCATAGAATTTTTTTTGATTTTGTTTTTTTTATTATATTCCCGGGACAGCAAAAACAAAATCTAACTGTTACTGTTAGTATTAGAAAATAAAATCTTACTGTTAGTGTACTGTTACTGTTAAAGTAAAAAGGACAGCAAAAACAAAATCTTAATGTTGTTGTTAAAGTAACAAGGACAGTGAGAACAAAATCTCACTGTTGCTGTACTATTACTGAAATGTACTGTTACTATTAAATTACCAATGACAGCAAAATCAAACTCAGACAGTGAATTATAGTGTGCTGTTACTATTATAGTCAAAAGGACAGTGAGAACAAAAACTCACTGATACTATACTATAACACTATACTATAATATGCTGTTGTTTCGTCGTTTGTAAGTCATTTTAGGGAGATTATAAGACAACCATGGAAATATTGCTGTCACAATGTATTTTGATCAAATGAGCTGGTGGAAAACGAATATAAAATATAAATTTTATTTTATTATTATTTCAATACCAGAATATCACAAAGCTAAACCTTATTTTTTTATTCTTTTGAATTTTCTAAAGTTTGTGACTAGTTTAATTATGCTGATCCTGTTATGTTTATGCTTGGGAACTTGGTAGTTTTATTTTTTCTTCACTTTACTCTCTATTGGAAAATATGTGCCCCTTATTTTTTGTTTATAATATATTAGTAGTCACCCTTTGTGCGCGTAGTTGCGTGCGCATGTGTGTATTTTTACCAATTATTTAGAATTGGGCTTAAAGTGTCTTTTAAATTCTCGAATTTTTATATTTTTTTTTTATTTCCCCTTTGACCTTCCCTACTATATAGTCATTATCTTTTATATTTGCCTTAAATATTATTTTTGTTCCTTCTCCTGGATAGTTAGGATAATACATCATGTATTTTAAAAAGTTTCTTGGGAGGGGCAATTTCCTTAATTGTGTTACCTCTGGAATCATGTGAGTACGTATTTTCTTCCGACACAAACCCAAAAAGGTAGTTCCTTCATCTCCGTCTGAGAGGGGTCTAAATATTAATTCGAGGGTTACCACATCTTTTTCTTTGGTTTGATTTGGGTCCCCCTGTCCCCCAAATGTTAGTTCGTGTTTATTTTTTATTTTAAACGGGATGTTCTTATTCGATTGATAAAGATTTTAGATCATGGACTTTAATATAATGTGGTCATGGAGTCTAATGAAGCAGTCGTTTATTGGTCCCCTTGATGGTAGTACCCAAAGATGATCATCCACAATTTTTTGGAAGAAGACTTGAACCGTATTACGAATCATAGAGTTATCTCCCCGCTTTCTAAAACGGTTCAAATCCGTCTGCCATAGGGACACGCCTCGATTCATTAAAATCTGAATCAGGTCGAAGTGCCAGAAGTGAAATATTCGAATTGGGTTAGGTTGTTCTGTTACGTATGGTTCAAAATTACGAATTATTTCGTAAACCATGAATTTGAAGATTAACTTCTGGTGAGATGAATTCCTTGGTACTGACTTGCTGAGAATTCTGAATGTCCTAATGGCCTTTTTCACTTTGATGATTTTGGGTAGGTGTGTAATGTCGTCATGTACCTTTAGCTTTATGATGATGTCCATGAAATTGGATGGATTCTTCCGAAAACATCTCATGGTGTTTAATAAGTAAGATTTTGTTTCCTGGTGAAGTAAGATCATGCTTAAAACCGTATGATCTAATCTTGTAATTAGATACCGTGTATTTTTGATTAAATGGGTAGTTGCTCGGGCCCCGTTGTTTAGTAAGGCTCTTTTGGCGTGCGGGTTGTTTGCTTGGATAACCAGATCCAAAGGATAGATTTTGGGAGGTGTTTCTGTGAGGTTTGGAAAAACTTCCCCACTAATAAAAAATGTTGCTTCATTTGTAATGTCATACATGTTCGTGTCGCACACATCGCCAATAGTATCTAAAACATTTTTATATTTTACCCATTCGGGAGTCCATTTTTTAAATCTATTTCTTCTTCCTGTGGAAGCATTTTCTGTTATCAATTCATTTAATTCCATTTTGCCTGGCGACATAAATTCGCCAAACATAATTGCTTGATTTTTAACTCCGTATCTGACCATCATTTGGTATTGGGATGAATGAAACAAAATTATTTTTTGAGTAACTGGGTCTACAGGCTAAGGCATGTGTACTTATGTAATACCTGGAATACACGCGAAAAATGAAATTTGTTTGATACTAATGAAGTAAAACAAAATAGGATTTAAAAAAATATAATAGTTTAGATAGCTAAAAGCAATCTATTTTCAAAGTATTTTTGGGTACAGATGTCAAAACAGAGCTTTTAATAATTCCAGAGGCACAAACATCCATCAAGGCAGAAAATATATTTGTTTTTCGGAAAATGAATGTTCAGTTTTCAAAAAGGAGGTGGAGGCAATACACTTACCGAGTTTCTTGGACAAAAACTAAATAGAAATAGCCAAGTTTTATGAACAAAAACCAAATGAATTTCTTTCTTTCCAAAGCAAACTTGCAGGGGCTAATCATATTGAAACAAATTTAACTTCTTCCATAAAACTTCAAGTGTTCAAAATGTAAATTGTAATTCTATCGACTTGAATAGATTAAAAATGAGTGCCTTCTATCTATTCGTCCAAAGTCACACAGAATAGAATCATCCGGCTATTCCCAAAGAGAGGCGATAGTTATTGAAGATTCTGACGATGAACAATATAGTTGTAGTGAACGAGATGATAGACAAAGTTCAAATGTTCAATGTAGAGATTGTAATTCTATCTAGTTGAATAAAGTATAAACAGAGTCCTTCCCATGTATTCGTCCAAAGTCACACAGAATAGCATCATCAGGCTATTCCCAAAGAGATGCGATAGTGATTGAAGATTCTGACGATGAACAATTTAGTCGTAATGAACGTGATGATAATTTTTTTTTCACTTTTAATATTACACAGTAAGGCGTTAGTTTAGCCAACTGTCACTTTATTTTTGTTAGTGTGTTAATTGTTTAAGTGAGATTCTTACTCACAATATCCTTGGAGCAACTTGCCAGGTTTTTAATAATCCAATTGGGTTCAAGTGATTTAATACACCTGCAAGTGATGTGTAATATAATGGGTGGGTATTACTTGCTGACGTAACATAGGGATTAGTACATTTAGATTTATTTATATATCTAATTTTTCTGGTTTTTTAACTGCTCTACCGGATTTGGTTGAAATTTACGCGGGTGGGTGTTGGGGTTCTTTTTTTGGTTTGGCCAAATTGATTGTCAAATTTTTTTATATTGTTTCTTTATTTATTTTTTACCTTTTATTTTTTAATCCTTTCTGTGAGATGCCGCCAAAATTGGTTTTAAACTTTTCTGATCTCTGAATTTCTCCTGGTCTGATTTGCTTTCTGACTCTGATGTACTTAATGATTCAGGGTCTGTATTTGTAATGGGGGATTTTTTGAACTTGGGGGTAGAGCCGGCCTTGCTTTCAAAAATTTCTTCACCTCTTGAAGTTGTAGACATATCAATTGCTTGTTTAGAATGGATTCCTACTTCCGGCAGATTAAACGATTCTTCCGAACTTTCTGATGAATCGAATGTTTTTGTCGGATTACGCCATTGCTTGAAAGCAAAGTCTTCAGGGGGATGTGGCATCTGTTGTATCATAGTCTCCTTCCAAGATGTCCAATCCCTAGGTTTGGCCTTTGATGCCGTTATATCATGATCATGCGATTTTTGAGTGTCCTTAGGCGTTTCAGGATTTACCTTGTGTGTCCTGTGTCTTGTTATGATAGGGTAATTTATTATGTCCATTGCTTTGCGCAGAGTTTTTCCTCGTGGTTCGCTGGGGTACTCCAATCTTTGGTCATTAGGGCTATCAATAGTTTTATTTAACTCGTCATAGAGTGATACAGGTCGCTCTATGGGCGTTGTTGGTGAAATTAAATCGGTTGAGATTCTATCGGGAAAAAATTTAGATTTTGGGGAAATTGTATAATCTTGTTCCTCTGAACTCTCTGTGGAGGATGAATTATTTTTTCCGTGTTTTAGGTTATTTGGGATTTTATTCCTTGGGGTAACCATATTTGTCATTGCTAAGAATTCATGGAAATCCTCTTCTTCGCTCTCGTTTTCGAAATATCCTTGTTTGAAATTAAAGGGTTTTAATTCACTTAATCTTGACCGAGGTGGTTTATTTTCGGCATCTGAGGAATCAGACATCGTGGGTTGTGGGGCCCATGCTTCCGGAAATTTTGCCCTTTTTGTGCGGCTGATGTGAGTTTTATAAGTTTTTCCTGTATTTGGGCTAAAGGTCTTAAATGTTATTTTATTATCATATTTCTTTATAACTCTGTAAGGGCCGGAGTATGGATCCGAGAGTTTCTTACCCTCTGTTTTCATTTCATTTTTCACATAAACAAAAACTCCTACATTCTACAAAAACTCCTGAAATTCAAATCTCCCTTAATGCTTGGTATATTTTTATTTTGCCTGATTTATTTTGGATTTTTCTATTTCCTCCTTAACGATTTTATAAGTCTTTCTCATTCTATTAATAAATTCCTGCTTGTAATCTTCGGAATCATTATAGTATTGTCTCGATTCGATAATTTCATCATAGGGAATTCGAAAATCACGTCCGAAAAGTATATAGAAGGGGTTGTCTTTCACTACTGGTGAAAGTGCCGTGTTGATCACGTTAGTTAGGTAAGGTCTCAGCCAGTCTCTTCTATTATCTTTTGTATAAATTCCTAAAATATTTGAAAAAAATTTATGTCTATTATCGATTTTCCCATTCCCATTGGGTGATATAGGGTTGTTACTAATTTATTAATGTGGAGAAAGCTCATTAAATCTTTAGTTACTTTTGAGACAAAATTACTCCCGTTATAACTCAGCACCGTATTTGGTATTCCGAAATTTAGGAACAACTTAGCAAGTGTTTTACTGGTGATGTAGGCACTTTAATTTTTTAACGCTTTAGAAAAAGTAAAACCGGAAAAATGGTCGATGACCGACAAGATGCAAGTGTGACCTTTGCTAGATGTGGGCAAGCCGCCACTAGTGCCATACAGGTCAAATGAAATTATGTCAAATGGTAACCTTGCTCTGGGGGTCCTTCCCATGGGTGGATTAGGGTATATAATAGGATTTTTTCTCAGATTACACGTATTACAGTTGTTTATGAACTCCTTAAGTTTAGTTAGAGCTGATGGGACATAAAAGTACTGCTTCAATTTGTGAAAAGTCTTATTAATTCCTAGGTGTTCGTCTATCTCTGAATTGAAATATTTAAATGCAAGAATTTCTAGATTTTGGGGTAAAACTGGAATTATGGAAGTTTGGTTTCGGTTGGTCTCATTGGTTATTATTTTACATAATATTTTTTCATCCAAATCATAATAATAATTATCTATCTGCTTTTTGAGTGTTTTTAAGTGATCGGGTAGTTCTTTATCATATAGGAAATATTTTATCAGGGCAGTACATGTTTCATCTGTATTTAGGATTTCTCTTATATTAATTAAAGATAATGGACCATGCTCATTTTTTGACTTATTGGCTATATTTGTTTTTAACTTTTTACTTTTTGGGGCTTTTTTTTGAGTTTATTGCATTAACTTCGTTAATTTCATTTTCTAAGAGGTTATCCTCTGGAAATCTACTTAGGTAGTCACATGGAGTGTTCTCTTTTCCCTTGAGGTGTTCAAATTCATAGTCTAAATCTTGTATTTTGAGTATCCATCGAGCAAGGATTCCCGTTGGTTTTTTAAAAGTTTGTAGATATTGTAAGCTCTTATGATCACAACGTAGTTTAAATTTCCTACCCACCAAATAATGTCTAAATTTAGCTAGATGATGAATTATTGATAATAGCTCAAGCATGGTGGCTGTTTAATTTTTTTCTCCTGGGGTGAGGGTACGACTAGCATATGCTATTACCTTTTCTTCCTTTATGATTTTGCCATTTTCTTCCCTTTCAAATGTTTGTGAGAGAATGGCCCCTATTCCCTTGGTTGATGCATCTGCAGTAACTATAAATTGTCCCGTTTGGTAATGATAAGATGGGCTCTGATATGAGTGCCTTTTTTAGATAATCTAAGGATTCTTGTGCTGTTTTTGACCAAATAATCTTTTGCGGTTTTCCTCGAGTAAGGTCAGTTAGGGGCTTAGCTATCTGGGACAAGTTTCGTATGAATCTTCGAAAGTAACTACAAAGTCCCAGGATACCTCGTAACTGTTTTATAGTTTGAGGGCTTTGAGATTCTCTACTATTTTTACTTTTTCTGGATCTGGGGCTATTTGGCCTTGCGTGACTACTACTTCCAAAAATTTTATTTTATTTTGCAACAAGTTTACCTTTTCTGGCCTACATTTTAAATTTCTACATTACAAATTGTGCCAAATGAATATTGAATTGGTCCACGTCTGTGTCCTCTTCATATTCTGGGAGGGATTTTGCAATTTCTACCCAAATTGCAATTAATTGTTGAGCTGTTAGTAGTTCTGTTTGTTCCAGTGCCATTTTAAAAAATATGTTATTCTTATTTTCTTGTTTCTATCTTACTTTGTAATTGTTTGTTTTTAAAGTAAATTTGTAGGATAAACATAATTAAAATAAACACTTACAGGAAAATAAATAAGAAACATTTTTTTTTGTATTGTTAGTTGTCAGTTTCTCTCGTGATTTTCTCTAATTTAAGTCCGCGCCAAATGAAACAGGGGGTAATGTTTAAAGTTATAAGTGCTTTATCTTACGGACGCTTTCATATCTTGAAGATGTTTTCTGACTTTTAATTTAGAGGTAGCATGACGAAGGGTTTGAATCCTTTCTCCTATGAATTGAATGTAATGGGATCTGATTGAGTTTCGTTATCTCTATCTTGAGACTAAGGATTACAGATTTAGGAATGCTTGCTGTCCTCTGATTCTGATTCCCAATGGGAACGTTACCTAGAGTACACGAGAGATCTGACTGACATCCGACAATACAAACAAGAAGATCATAATAAACAATGGTTTTCTTGTGCTTACATAAAATGACAATTGACAAAGTTAAAGATGACAATTCGGCAAATAAGCATAAGAAATCGTCTCTGGATGCTCTCCTAAGACTGCCTTAAAACACCAAATTTTCAGTTTATATCTATTGTAAAACAACTGGTTTGCAGAAGTCTTCAATATGTGGGAAGACACAAAAAAAGGTTATAGCAATTAAATGCACATCTGCATTTGCAAAAAAGTTAGATGCGCAAAAAAACATCATTTATCTGACACTCCCACTACTTTAATTCGTTTCGACTAGATAAAGATGAAGGCAAAAAAACTTTAGATTTCTACTTGGAAAATTCCAGATGCGCAATGCTCGGCAAGTATGCTATGATTTGCACGTAAGCCATCACCCATAGCTTTTGCGAAATTGTAGGGTGATCTAAAATGGTACTTTTTTCAAAAGATACAATTTTTGCTTTTGCGCAGAGGAAACGCTTTTCTTAGGTATGCAATACATTGCACAAGCAATTTACAGGGAAACCGCCAAAAATTTGTGGATAGTGAAAGTCCTGAACAGAAGGCAACTGTTGAATGATTAGACAAAACTGAATCAAAGGGGTGATACAAAGCTCTTGGCTGTCATTCTTGGGAGACATCTGGCAGTTTATAAGTGGCAATGGAGTTCCTATGTTGTTCTAAAATCATTTTTCTGTGAATAGGCAGCAAATAATACCTGGTATTTTGACAATATTTCCCATCAGTTCAGTTTTTTTAAGAAAAAAAAAATTATCAGTGCTTTTCTGGCCCCTTGGCATTGTATGTTCCATTGCCTATCTGTAAATAATGGTCTGGACAAAGCAAGACAATTTAAATTTTGCCATGTATAAAAGGAATATATTCAAACTCTAAAACAGTGCCTTAGCAAAAAAAGGTGATACATCTAACTAGCGTATCCTATATGCTATATCTTCAGTTTTTATTTCAGTATGAATTCCACAATTTTCCTCTACTGGCCAATGGTTTTGTTTAAAATATTTCAAATTTTGCTTGCAGTGCCCAACTTAGCCAAAAAGCAGCCTTTACCCAACATAGTACTTTCACTTTTGTGAGCTAAACATCAACTGGTAAGTTTCTAGATAGTAATTTTCATTATCTCAGAAAGTAGGTGGGCTAAGAGAGTGGAACTTTCAAGAATGAACTCCAAACCTATATTGTTCCCTGGGAAGATGTTTTCAAGCTCTCATTTCCACTCCTTCCCTTTTTTTAAAGCTTAGAAGACTTTATTAAAAACAGTACCTGCATTGACTTTTGAAAAATGGTCATCCTTAATTTTAGTTTGAACCTACTTTTCTTTGACTTTTCAAAAGACAAATCTAATGATTTGAGTAGGATTTTAGGCAACTGGGAATATTTTTTTATTAACAAACATTTTTCAAATTCTTTAAAAACATGACAAATGTGAATTGAACTAATTTATGAGACTCAATACCCTCTCTTTGGGTCTCTATTGTACTCTAGATCTATTTCTAAAAGTTTCGGTTGAATAAACATAAAACAAGGTTTGTCCATGGTAAATCCTTTTGGAGGCTAAAGAGGTTCAGGGTAAATCCTTGTCCATGGTAAATCCTTTTGGAGCCAAGAGGTTCAGACAGATGCTTCACAAGACCATCCCAAAGCAAGAATCAAGCCTCCCACGGCACTAATTTACAACACAGTAAATGGGAGGAGGCAAATGCATTTTCCAAAATGTATAGGCTTATTAGAGCTGTTTTTTAATGGAAATATCAAAAATGATATTTTTCAGCAAAACTACCACCCAAAAGTCTTTTCCAAAATCTAGGTGTTGACGCTAACCATTCCTGAGATTTTATTAAGCAAGATCAACTACTTTTCAAGATGGTAAAAAGACCATCAACTAGAATTCAACCTAGCCTAGTCTAGAATTCTAACCTTAATAATTCAACAGAAATTCAGAACTAATATTCCAACAAGTTTTAATTATCAAGATAACTGTATGTTACCTCAAACACTAATGCCCTGAAACTACTATAAAACCAGATATTTATAATACATGCAATCAATGTTAATGTATGCAAATTTAATGAAACTACTATAAAACCAGATATTTAAAATAGCTCCAATCAAGGTTAATGTATGCAAATTTAATTCATGGAAAAATAAAGACCTTTATGCTCAATTTCTTATTAAGCTATGCATGCAATTTCCACTTTCTTTTGAGTGTAACCAATAAGGTCAAGGTCAAATTTTAGTGTAGCTACCTTGTTTTATCTTGGAAAGCGGTTAGGTTAGAAAAATTAAACTTTCATGGATGGGTCTTCAGACTAAAGTATGTCCCAGAAAAGTATTTTGAAGTACCTATTTCCACTTCTTCTCTCTTTAGGTTAGCATAGAAACTTGGCAATACCTTCCCAAAGTATGTCTTTAGGCCCTGGGTTCACTACTGAAAGTTTCATTTTCCAGCTAAACCCTTTTGCAAGATAGCAAAAAGTAGAATTTTCCCTTTTCTTTAAATAGACTTATGAGAGACCAAAAAGAGACATCATTAAACTTTGATATGGCTTGAAGGAATGTGTTCAAACTATAAAACAATGCCCTAGAAAAAACAAGTTTAAGCATCTTACTAGCCTAGTCTACAGGCTGTATCTAAAGTTTTTTAATCCAAAATTTTCTAGAAGTTTCCTCTACTGGTCAGTAGCTTAAAATACTAAAAAACATATGCATAAGAAGTTACCTTAAACTGCAGCTAGGAGCAATCTAAAGATTTGTCCTTGTAGAGCTCTGGAATGATGACTAGTCATATGCAGGTTCACTGGTGACCAGGTGCTGTAGCATCTTTGGTAGCATCCCAATTGAGTTTACACTCTCTGGAGGACCATTCAGCATCCAGCTTTTGTTTGAAAACATCAATGGATTCAGCAGTAACTGTTTCATTACATAATTTGTTCCAATTATTGACAATACGTGTTGAGAAGTATTGAGTACAGACTCTAGAATTTGTAGACTGCTTGACAAGTTTCAGGTTACTATAAATTCAAATCTTCTGCAGTTAATCTAAGGTTAGTAGATATTCAATAATTCTTTTTCAAAACCTGAAGGTGTTAATGGTATTGTTGGACCCATTCCTGAAAATTTTATTCAGCAAGATTAACTACTTTTCAAGATAGTAAAAAGGCCATTGGTAAAATTTTAGTTCAGCTACTTTTTGCTATCTTGGAAAGAGGTTTGGTTAGGAAAATGAAACTTTCAGAGATGGGTCTACAGGCTAAAGTATGGGTACTCTTCTATTAACTGGACTTTTTTATCATTCTTTTATCTAGTGTATATGGAATGTCAAACTTGAGATGCAACAATTACCAGGACAGATACATGAGAGATACCTAATCATAAAACAGTTGTTAGAGTGGAATTGAGTGAAACAGGTGGTCTAAAATTGGTTGAGTGAACAGGTGATATCAGCAGGGATCAACCACTGATCCTTAAAAAAACAAAAAAAAAACAGAACTTTACCCCCCCCCCCCGAATGTGAAAAAATATATAGCCCAAATTTGTTTCTAAACTATTATATATTAATCCTATTTTATTTTATTTCATTAGCATTAACAAAACTAGCACTATATAAAAGAGTCTGGTTAATAGAAGAGTACCAAAGTATGTCCTTGGAAGGTATTTTGAAGCACCTATCTATTTTGAAGTGATTTTGACAAAACAACATTTTACCTTAATTTTTAGGTATCAGTTTCTTTTTTGGTAGCTTTTGTTCTGAAAATGCAATTTCTGTTATTTGAGTAGAATGTTAAGCCATAACATTGTTGTTTTGGTAAAAATATAGAATTGTGGCCCCTGATAAGGAGACATGTTAAGAAAACAATTCTTACTCTAAAATATGTATAATGATCCTAGTTAACATATTATCCAAGGGGAGAACCTTTATCATCAAGTCTTTCCTCTAAAAATCCTTCTTTTTCCAGCTTAAAAGAAAAAGTTTCCAAAAACCACCATGCTGATATTCAATGCCTAAGTCTTTTGAAATTGCCGCTATGAATTGCCGCTTTGAGCTGCCAAATAAGTTGTTCTATAGATAGCGTTCATGCCGGTCTTTAGCGTTCATATTTTGAATTTTGCCACTGCTATTAATATTTTGTGTTTGCGCCAATGCTCATTAAAAAAAGTATTAAAAAGACTGGCATGAATGCTATCTATAAAACAACTTATTGGGCGACAATTTATAGCAGCAATTTCAAAAGACTTAAGCATTGAATCTCAGCATGGTGGTTTTAGGAAACTTTTTCTTTTAAGCTGGAAAAAGAAGGATTTTTAGAGGAAAGGCTTGATGATAAATGTTCCCCCCTTGGATAATATGTTAACTAGGATCATTATACATATTTCTAAGTAAAAATTGTTTTCTTAACATGTCTCCTTATCAGAGGCCACAATTCTAAATTTTTACCGTTGTATTTTTTTCAAAATTTAGGAAATGTTGCAGATCTTTGAAACATCATAGATTAGGATTGAGCAAAGCTGTGAAGCTGAAAACAATTTTATTGTAGGCTACTTCATGTCAGCAGAAGATCTATTTTGCTAGGTTTCACTTTTATAACATGCAGATTTTTAAAGGTCAGGACCCTATAGAGGAAGGAGTGGAGGTAGGTACTTCAAAATACCTTCCCAGCACATAGCCTACTTTAGCCTGTAGACCCATCCCTGAAAGTTTTATTTTCCTAGCCTAACACATTTCCAAGATAGCCAAAAGTAGTACTTAATGGACCGAATATAAGAAACAAAACTAGTTCAAGATTGTGATTGTTTCAGAACTGCAGAGCTATTAAGACTCTTCGGTACCTCAGTAGCTGAGCAAGAATAGCCTAGGAAGAACCTACGAATGTTCTATGAAAACCCCATTTTCCGACTAGACAAGCACTATTTTGAGATTTCGTCGCTATTATTGTTCTGTGAATTTCCCGGTAGATCTCCAATTAAAAAAGGAAAAACAATGATAAAGCATTCCTTATCTGCAAGAAAAAAAGATCTAAAGTTAAAAAAATGTCACCTTCTCCAGGAGACTACTACCGAGGAGTTTCCTTCACCCACCTCTTTTCAGTTGTTAGATAAACGGTATTGGGAAAACCCGAAAACGACTAATTAGTTCGAAATACTAGTTACTAGTAACTCTAGAAATCAAACATAAACCCAAAAATGACTGTTTCTTTAGTAATACTCGGCTACACTGCTAACTAAAGGCCTATCACAAGCCAGACAAGGAAAAGAACGAAAAAAGAAGATCCAATAAAAGTAATAGAAGTAATGTTTCTCTGGCATTTTGAACATCGAACTATCGAACTTTTGCTACTGCTCATAACTGGCCATATCCTAGTTACACTGCTACTTCTTAAAAACCACTTACAGAAGATTCACAAGTCACTTTTTAAAGCATCAGATAGACAGATAATCTGAATATGACAGGTTAGAACGTATGTGAGAGCTGGAAATGAGTCTGTTTCACAGACATATTTCCTGCAGACAGGACATGAGGTCTCATTCTCAAACCACCCAGCAATGCACTGGAAAAAAAACAATATAAATTTGTAATAAAATTATAGTGCTTATAGACTATAGGGCAATTTTGGCTTCCATATTATGTGTAAAACTTGTCTTCACATGTGAAAGTATTGCAAAGTACAACTTCTGTTTGACGCTGAGATTCCAGCAGATTACGATCTGCCGATAATTTCTTCCAAAACATAATTTCAAGTAAGAGTGTAAAGAAAAAACGAAAACAAAAGAAAATGACGCGAACTTGGGTATTAAAGTACGAAAATCTTTCGTTTTGAGTTTACGGCGAATTTGATAAGTACTAATGAGAGAAAAGACGTCTCTGGGATTTTTGGGGTTGAGAAAATTTCGATTTTTATATCGGACTCCACAAGCATCTTAAGTGTCAAGCGGACTCGAAAAAATTTTCTTTTTCACTTCCAGCGTTGAGCACGCCTAATGAGTGAATTGGGGATATCCCACTCGTTGGGAGCCGGGAAATACTGATTCACTCTCATGAGTGCCGACACCGTTTTTCTGGATCCAGCTTATTTCTTAGAGGTGTTTTATTCAAATTAAGCAGCGAAAATTGTCTTTCCGCTGCTGCTGATGAATGTGACTGAGACATAAGTATTTGCATAAACACTGGCAGCGCACTGAACACGGAGTTGTCACCAGCGTCAATGAGCATGCCAAGCTCACACCAATATGCCCCAGGTTTTTTTTTTACCAAATCGCCCAGTGAATCGCGGATAACTCTGAGCTTCCGCCACTCTCTGTCGAGTTGGTCAATGTCAAAACTTGTGGTAGTGGAAAACCATGAGTAAATTCCTACCAAGCTATTGATACGGTCACTTACCGCTACCTTTGGGTCAATGCACTCCAGCTGAACTAAAAGCTCGTCACTGGAATCGATCTTTCTAATGATTTCCTCACACAGTCTTTGGTAGAACATGACACTTATTTTTAACGAAAATAAAGCTTGCAACTAAAATCCGCGTCTCCGCTCCTTCCTTCACACAGTGCCAGAAACTTGGGCCCAAAGTAGGTGTTTTCGTAAGGTCTTTGATTGTTCGGAGACCGTACATTTATTTTGAAGGGGTCTGTTCTGTCTACAAATTCCTGTTTAATAATGTTCTGCATAATTTCCTTCAATGTTTCCCAGACTTTCTTCAGACTTTGATGAACCCTGACACTGTCACTCTGAAACTCAAGGTTTAGCTCGTTCACGACAGGCAATATGTACCCCAGAAAGAGGTAAAAAAGACGAAGCTTGACATTTCCGAGTCCTTCATGAATGCTCAAGGCGGTGGGAATGTTATCAGCGAGCATACTCTGAAAATAAATTTTCAGAGCATCCCACTGCTCAAGCAACCTCTTCACAACTTGCTCCATTGCTAGCCAGCGTGTCTTCGACGGGTAAAGTATTGCGTGTTCGGCAACTTCTACGAACTTCTGACACTCGGCAAATTCGCTTTTCCTTTTGGGGCTATAAGCGACAAAATTGTGCACGTCGTGAGTAAACTGTACTATTTCTCGATCTAGAACACTGCAAGCAGCGGCCGAACACACAGCGAAAGAATGACAAATGCACCCAAAAATGCACATCTCTATTTAGAAGTGCAGCCAGACCCGCTTGCTTACCGAGCATCACACTTGCATTATCCGACGCAAAACCAATGAGGTTGACTAAAGGGATATCTCTATCGCGCAGCTCCTTCAAGATGAGGTTTTTAAGCCCTTGAGCAGTGCTATCAGTGATGACTGGCATAGCAAAAAAACAAAATTTTTGATCTTATTTCGATCTTATTTTTGATCTTATTTCAAAAAGTTTGATTATTTTGATCTATTATATAAAATAGACAAAAAGTTTCATCTTATTTCGCTAGAAAAACCGAAAAATAAAAAACTGCAAGAAGTCGAGAAGAAAGTAACGACACAATCGGGTAGAACGGTTAAAAAACCCGATAGATGGAATTACACTTAATCAATATAGGATTAAACAATTTTAATGGATAGGCGTCATAAAGGAATAATAATTAAAAAAACTTTCAATTTACGAGTAAAAATCATACAATTATAAAAACGTTATATCAAAAAGTCTACCCGTACCATTCCAGTACGATATATCCAGTCCAGCTGCAAGAAGCCATGATAGGAAGTAATAAGCGAAAAATATTCATACACCTTAGAAATGATCTTTGGCTATTTTCCGTTCCAAGAGAAACTCTTGGAACTATGTTTTGCTACAGTAATACAGAAAAAATAGACACAAATTACAAAACAAAATTAGTGTTACAAGATGTGGGTACTATAACCATAAATTAAGGATGTCGACTTCTAACGAGAGAGTCAACTGTTCGAACGCCGTTAATTACCACGAGCACAAAGATAATAAGTCCCAAAATAATCAATTTCAAGGCAATTAACCTGTCGTACACTATTCCCAATATAGAAAATGAGGAAATGTAAACCTAAATATGGTCCAAAATAGAAAAAATAAAGGGACATTAAAGCTTACAAAAATAAGAGAAGCATTAGACTCCCAGATTCCCTTATTTACAAATGAAGACCACATATTAACGTACGTGGATGATACATACGGATTATTCTCAACCAATTTCTGGTAGAACATACTACTGACCGTATGTTTTGTATTCGCGACTTCCCTGACCATAAGAACCTTATTGACTTTTAATTGCGGAAAAATCCTGAGACTAAGAAGGCGAGAACCAAGAGAAGAACACGGGGAAACAGCTGAAATGCAGAGGTTAAACCCGGAACCCCATGAGAACGTCTAAGCCAAGAAAAAGGGAAGACATTAGAAAAAGAGTGGGTATAGAGGTCTCCACTCGTACTTGCTATGTCTTGTTCCCTCATTGTAAGTATCGTTTACGTAAAACCGTGCGGTTTCGACACTCCAACATGCGTTTCTTAAACAGCACGGACGTGCGTGAACAATGAAGGCATGAAATATGTTGTAAATTGAGACCTCAAACTAAACGATGTAGCGTAAATTATGTTAAATGGTTATTTTAAATCTAACGTAGTATTAAATAAGTGCCGAAGGAAATTAAAGAGAAATGTGTGTATTAAAGTATACTAACGAAAAATAATAAGAGACCTTATTTACAGCAACAATGTCATTTTTTGTTTATTATATATTATGACTATTTGTTTTAAAGAACGCGTGATTCTGCCTCGTTATTTTTATTACAGGAAGTGGATTGACATATTGGATATCGATCATTACAATGAGTTGTCCAGTGCAGATACCACCTAGTAGCATTTATTTTCACCATACCTCCACCAACGAAGAGTACACACCATAGACTCCAGCCAATTTTCATCCCAGCTACGTCTACGAAAATTACAGTTACCTTTTGATCGTTGTTTCCTCAACCATAAAAAATATTACGTATCAGGTACATTATATTTGAATCTCAGTATCCAGTGCACTATCGAACTATATAATCACATAAATCCTGAGAACCCCATCGACCAGTACAAGATATAAGTATATAAATATCACCCTTGCTTATCATTATGGACCCATGTACCATACAACTGTATAGATATTTGATGATCCCAAAAATTATTTATATGACGCAGATTCAAGCGTCTAATCCCCTCGAACATCTCTCAGAATTCATCCTATTCCCTCTATGTGAAAAGTTCATATTTCCTTTATCCCATAAATGTTACGGGAAAATTTCTGAAAAATGCACTTGGAAACCAACAATTGAATTACGGAAGCCAAAATTAACCCCAGTGATTAACCCCTTAGTGACAATATACCCCTCCCACAAGTTAAAGACAATATGTTGAAGGAGTCACTATAGTTTGATGTCGACCTGTTCCAAATCCAAACTTCAATTCCCCTGTGATTAACCAAGGAATCACTGCAAAAGTTAATAGACGCAAGCCATGAAGTAACAATTTTATAAGAGAAGTGTGATCCCTAAGTGCACGAATGAACAATTTTATACGAGAGACATTCTCTATGTGTCTTAAAATATCCCAAAAATAATATGCTGAGAAGAAAATGAACACATTCCCAGTGTTCGACCCCTTAATGATGAGGCACCCTGTGAACTATCAAAAAGCAAGTGAGAATGAACTCTGATAGCACATTCCCACACCTGTAGTTGGAAGCATCATTTCCCAATTGACAATTAGAGAAAGCTCGTCGTGTGAACACAATCATGCTCGAACTGTTCCATGAAGAAACTATGTTGTAAGTGCTTTAAAAATTTTGCCAAGACGAAAGGAGTGAAGGACCATAATTTACAACAGAAGGATTGAGTACGCTAAAAAGACATGAATGGTGATGAAATAGATGTGAATTTACATATGTTACTTCTTAATAACTTTCATAAATCAAAAATTCCAATATCCTATCATTAACGTTGCGTAGCAAACATCCCCAGTGAAAGTGTTCTAATGTTATCAGTGAACATGGTAAACCCAGTATTGTGTGTTTTAAATCGTTCTTATATGTAGTGTTAGATGTTCAGATAGAATTATGTGTAGCGTTGTCATGCTATTCATTTAATGTAGCGTAGATAGAAAGCAGTGTGCCCTATAGAAAGCAAAATAAAAAAAGATGGTAAAAGGTGAATTCTCAGAAAATCTTATGTAAAGGTAGAATAGCCCGAACCTTGTTGGAAATATAAAAGTATTCAGTGTTAGATGTAGAAAAAGAAAGAAAAATCCTTAGTATAGTAGATAGGCTAGAACCATAGATAATCTTAGTTGGGTAGGTGAACTTTAGAAAGATATATAATAAAATAAGAAAAAGCAATAGAGAAAATTTTTTAGCACTTCTGATTAAGCAGAAATAAAAATATAAAATAATACAATATCAATCAAAATTATATAGAATAAATAGTTAATAAATAGCGAATATTTCAAAAGCCCAAGGGCAAGCAAGTCCTAATGACGGGAGGTCATTAAATAATGGGAAGGGTTATATGTACCGTGAGTAAAATATGATGAATTTAAAATACAAAAATAAAGTTCCTTCTTTCTAAAGATAATTCCGACTTCTCTAATTAAGTTTAAATATAGTTTCAAAAAAAGAAAAGTTCTTAATCAGCAAAAAAAAGAATTGCATTTTAGCCTCAGACAAAGAACGGCGCTATCCAGTTTTGAATTTCGCCTAGAAGAGTGGTAATACAAAAACTACAAAATACTATGTTTTCGCAGGAAGTCTAAGTTATAAGAGTGTGTGAACGTTTAAATCATCAAAAATATTTAAGACAGATTATTGGACGGAGGGTTTGGCCCGCCTCAGGACTTAGGCCAATTGTGGGTCGGCTCTTAGAGCGCAGGACGAGGACTATGTTTGATAGTGGGGTAAAAAGTGTTTTTTGGAAGATTATTAAGATCAGAATTATATTGGCATTCAGGCATTGCGATTCAAATTATTATGCAGTCATTGTAGAGACTTGGTTATTATTTGCCGTCAATTGAAGTGAGCCCTGTTGTACACCTAAAATGTAAGTTACAATAAATCTATTGCTCTTCTATTTGTGTTTATTTTGTTTTATATGTCTGTATCTAGTCGCACGATAGATAATTAGTTCGCATACTTCCAGGGTAGAGCTCCAAGGGATCTGATTTCTACATAATATAACAGGTAATCGAGTTCGAGATAACCTGAGGAAAAGAGGTTACTTTTATATAATTACATATTTTATTTTCTCGCGTTCAGCGAGTGGCGTGGTCACCCATTTATCTATCCCCCCCTTTTTTGCATCCGGCGCAGCCCTCGACGGCACGAGATAAGCTATAACGGCTCAGATGATGTGATCGTAAAATTACCCGGCGGAACCTTTGATTTTCTTATCATTTTCATAGTTTGCTTAGCCTACCACTCGACCTAAGAAAAATTCACCCGGCGGAAACGGCGCGACCTTTAACGCCTTAAACGGCACAGTCTTTAGCGCTATAAGTGGCGCTAATAAAGAACTTATAAGGTGTAAGTTCACAGCTTTTAAGCATAATATTACATTGGACGCGGTCAATCTTCATTACCGCAATTAGGACAGTCATAAAAATTTTATCGCTACAGAGCGAAGAGGACAGAATTGCATTCATAAATGCGCGCAAAGATGCAGTTCGAGCGATTTGGCAGTCCCGGGTTCAGTATAAGGAGAAATTTTGCTTAACTGTACTATTCCTGTTAAGTTAAAAAACAGCTCAACCAAAGCAGGCGTTTGTTTGTGGTGACATTCTACATGAAACTTTGAAATAAAAGGAATCACCATTTTAATCTTTCCATTTTGGGATGTTTCATATGCAGTGGATATAAGTTACAAACAAAAAGCTTGATCTATGCATTAAAATTGACTATTTCAAGTCAACTTCAAAATCAATTTCTCAAAAGCTTGGTCTGGTGCTTGCTTTTCTTAAATACAACAGATTAGGTGTAGCAAAGAGTAGCCAATAATAACAGAAATAATAGTTTTGGCAATATTAGTAGCGTTTATGTGGGATAAAACCTTAGAGCCAACCAGTGGCATATCCAGGAGGGAAGCGGCCCGGCCTGCCCCATTGTAATTTTTCAGTTTTTTTTAGAGTGGTTTCTTGCCTGTTCCTCTCCCTTCACCGTAAATCCTGGATCCGCCACTACAATCGATACTGTTTTTTTTGCTTCCATGACTGCCTTATTAGGTAGACTGACAAGCCCCCTCCAAAACGAAATCCTGGCTACGCCGCTAAAGCCAACCAAAAGAACCAATTAGAAGAAAGTTATGAGCAAGATTTCTTAAGTTTGTTTTCAGCTTATATTAAAGGACTTAAATTAGCCACGAATGATTGTAGATAAAAATTAAGACCAATAAGAAAAATATGAGAAGCTCAGATCTTGTGAAACTTAAGGGATAAGGGAACGCCAGAAACATTTTCACTAGTACTGAGCATATATTCTTTCCAAATATTCTGGAAGAAAGACGTTAACATAGAAGCTTTCGAGAGCACGAATATTTTCACTTCATGATTTGTCTCTCACTATTTCCAATATTATTGTGCTCTTTTCCGACCAGACACAAAGATCACAAGACCGCCAACCAGTTATAAATAGCTGCCCTTGGATTTGGTGGTAATATTTATTACCAAGAGGGTGAGAACGGTCAAGGTAATAGTAGTTGGCACTGTCTTTCTTCAGGTAACTGTTTGATATATGTGTATTCGCACTGGCAACAACACCATCCAGTCTTTGAGTATACGGGGACTTGACTTCCACCAGCTTTTTTGCTGATACAATGCCATCAGGAGATGCACCAAGCATTCCACTTGGGGTTAGAAACAGGCCTGCAGGGGCAACAGTCACGCCGGAAATCTGCTCATATTCCTAGAACGAAAAAGCAAGATGAAAAACAAAATAACTTTTTCTAACATTTAATATTGTTGGTGCTGTTTTCTTCAAGTTTTTCTTTTTACTTTGTATTCCTTAAACGCGAATCTAAGGATAATAGGAATACATTTGTTAGTGAAAATTTTTCTAATTTCTCAGCTGCTTCATCTAAAAAAGAAAAGAAAAAAGAAAAACAAAAAAAACACTTCACTTTGACATATGGTCGCCCTTAGGGTAAGTTCAGACGTTTAAAAATTTCCATTCTCCCTATGGGAATTCCGGTAGGTAGTTTCGTGATTCCTATTCGGAGTTTGGCTAGGATTTTTTTCTAGCTGTTCCGGACGGAGGGCTGAAGTGATTGGGAATTTGGGACGGTATTTTTAAAATTTGAAAACAAGTCAATTGTTAGGAAATATAAAATTTCTTTTTTATTATTATTTCAAGACTAAAATATCGCAGAACTAGGCATTCACAGTGCTAGATTGTATCTTCAAATAAATACAATCCCTGATGGAGTTTTGTTGATACCTGTCTCGAAATTAATTTATCTGAATAAAATATACTGTTTATGGGGCAGTAGTGAAAATGGTAAAATTATACTTCAGCTATTTTTGGCTATCTTGGAAAGGGGTTAGGTTAGGAAAATAAAACTTTCAGGGATAGGTCTACAGGCTAAATATATATACTGGGAGGGTATTTTGAAGGACCTATCTCCACTCCTTCTCTCTCTAGAGGGTCTGGTAAAACTCTACTTTTGGCTATCTTGGCAAGAGGTTACCTCAAGAAAATGAAAGTTTCAATGATGGGCCTACAGGCTAATATATATCCAGGGAAGGTATTTTGAAATACCTACCTCCACTCCTTCTCCCTCTAGAGGTTCCTGAAATTTGCCTACATGACCTATTGAAATTTAAACAAAACAAAATTTTACCTTAATTTTCAGTTATCAGTATGTTTTTCTCTGGCTTTAGTTCTGAAAATGCAACTCCTGTTATTTGAGAAAAATTTTAAGCTACATTAATGTTTTTTTTTCTTCAAAATTTGGGAAATGTATTTGAATTTCTTTAAAACCTTATAAATTGGGATTGAGCAAAGTTGTGAAGCTGAAAACAATTTTGTTGTACTTAATTTAGGCAGAAGATCTAATTTGCAAAGTTTCAGTTTTATGACGTTCAGATTTTTAAGGGTCATCAGATTTCAGGACCCTTTAGAGGGAGAAGGAGTGGATATAGGTACTTCAAAATACCTTTCTGGGACATACTTTGGCATGTAAACCCCTCCCTGGAAGTTTCATTTTCCTAACCTAACCCCTTTCCAAGAGAGCCAAAAGTAGCTTAAGCAGAATTTTACTGTGCAATTGGCAGCAACTATCACTTGAGTTGTATTTTCAACATTTCCTTTTTTCAAATAATTTTTATTCTCTGGTCAGATTGGTGTTCCTGGCTATATGGTTGATACTCTGGGTTGGGAATCCTTTGTCCAAGGAGAACAAGTTTAATTCCTGGAATTTCCAGTTTATTTGGATTCGGATAGGGGGTCATTGAAGTGACTTAGTTTAGCAAGAGTTAGTCCAGTTTTAAATGAGGACCTGGAGAAATCTAGGGAAGGTAAGCAAGAAGAGCATGCAAAAGTAAAGGATAGCTGGTCCCTAGCTTGATATTGCTCTTTCTGGCTAAAAGACCACAAAATGGAGATCAGCACTTCCAGTTTGGACCTGGAAAGTCTACAGCCACCATACATACTTACATATTGGTGTTCTGTTAGCAAACAATATTTTATCTTCAGTTATTTTTAAAAGAATTTAGACAATCAGCTTTCTAAGTATGATTAGTATTAATTAATTTTTAAAGCCATGCTGACTTTTGATTTGAAACAAACATGTTTTGTTGTGTTTAAAGTAGAGATTTTAAAATTATTAATAATTAGAAGCCGTTTCTCTGATTTTGCCAACTTTTCAGGCAGTAAGTAATTTTTAATAACTTCAAAACATTTCTTCTGGTCCTTTACCAGTGGTTATCAATTATAATGCACTAAACAATGATTGAAATATGCTGTGGTCATGGGCGTAGGGAGGGAAGGCAGCTGCCCCTCCTAGACCTTCAAATTTACAATAAATATGGCTGAAAAAGCAGATGGTTGGAAAAGCGGTTGATAAAAGGCCCTCCATCACACTATCGACTGCCCTCCCCCCTTAGACAATATGCTGCCTACGCCCATTACTGTGGTCACTAAAAATTCTGAAAATCTAACCTATTTTAGCAACTTAGATTGTTCAAAAAGGTGTGAGAAAATATTTAATCTGGCCTACTGACTTATCCATGGAAACTTTGTTTTAAACCCATTAAATGTAAGAGAGATGAAGAAATGCAAGTAAGATGGCCCTTCCTTTTGCCTGAATAATGGATGCATGAACAAGAGTGTGGGTCATGAGATATTGCTGATGAATATGCTGGGGGATGAATGTTTTGCAAGATTGAAAAATTAAGGGTGATTGAGGATAGAAGTAAAATTTTGTGATTTGTATCTTTTATACTTATGCAGTGTCAAGTATTTTAAAGTTAATTTTCTTTTCTTTTTTTGACATGGCCCTAGTGCTTTAGTGCAATAAGACATGCTTATGTCCATCCATTTTTTTTAAACAAAGAAGAGTTCTATGTCTCCTAGCTTCAATAAAATGGTACTTTCTTTGGATTCTTTTCCATCCAATTAAAAGCAGTAGGGGCAGCATCAGGTACAAGTGACCTTCCTCTTAGTCTACATACACAGGGGGAAATCATACAGCTCTATACTAGCCTATAATATACCCCCAACTTGCCTAATGTGCAAATATATAGCCCAAGTTATAAATTTCCAATGTATTCTGCCACCTACTACTTGTTTTCCAGTTTGTATTTTGTCACAGTTGATTAAATTAATAGGTACTAGGGTTGAGGGACAGATTGAAAGAATAAATGGAAAATATGTTATTTTGAGACCCAGAATTCCAAGGGTGGGAAAAAACTTGCAAATAGACCTCTGGTATGAACAAGTAATTTGTAAGAAATGTATATCCATTTAAAGATTTAAAAAAAAACCTACAGAAAATAAAAAAGACAAATGAATAAATAAAAGTACCCTTTTACCACCATTTAAAGAATTGCCATAAATACAGATTACCTTTAAGACTGAAATGAACAAAGCTACAATTATGTATCTGTTTTCTTTAGACAGACTGAAGGGGCAAACCTCCAAGCTTTGACAAATTCAATCTTACTTTTGGCTCTTTTTCGGAGGGGACTATCTTTGGATTCTTTTCCATCCAACTAAAAACAGTAGGGGCAGAATCAAGGACAAGTGACCTTCCTCTTAGTCTACATACCAAGAGGGAAATAATGCAGCTCTATTTTAGCCTATCATTTACCCACAAGCTGCTAATGTAAAACTATGTAGCCAAAATTATATATTTCCAATGTATGCTACCACCTGTCACTTTTTTTCCAGTTTATGTTTTGTCACAGTTGATTAAATGAAAGGGTACAAGGGTTGAGGGACAGATTAAAAGAATAAATAGAAAATATGTAATTTGAGCTATCGATTTCTATATTAGGAGGGTTGGAAGACAACAGAGCTGCATGTAAAATGTTTAAGCTATAATTATTATGCAAATCATGAAGGGTCACTTTTTTAACATGTTTTCTTCTCTAAGCCTACAGGGCCTTCTCCAGGCTTATACCACATCAAGCACTGTGTACCCAGAGAAAAAGGTGCTTCGAAGGTGGAAGTCAAAAGATCAGGATGGGGGGTTCAATAAAAAACCTTAGACTATCAATTAGACAGACAGATTAAATAAATAGTTGCCAAGACTAGTGGCAACTATTACTTAAGTACAAGCATCTATAAAAGTGAGGGTATGAAAACTCTAATAAAAGGGGAACAAAAATGAAAACTGTGTTTTTTCTTACCTTGATTGCATCAGCTTCAAGTATCTTTCCCCACAAAAGAGACCTGCTTTGCTTAAAATCCTCTCCTAGATCTCCTCCAATCAAGGCTTTCATGGGGGTGTTAGAGGGTGGAAGTCTTCGGGCAATACAAGCCAAGACATCTGAAAAGTTACTGACAGTAATTCTGGCCTTCCGTAACCATAACCAAATATGGTTTGATGTCTGGCCAACATGTCTCCATGCTAACCATTGCAAGTTGGCTGGAACTTAGCTTTAGGGCGGAAACCAAACCAGGAATGTCAGAACCGCCACTTAGCACAGCACTGCCAATAATGTTTTCTACTGCTAGGTTATTAATCTCACCTATATCTGGGTTTGGTACATTGACTACCCAGTTAAGGGAGGAACTTGAGCAATACTTGCTCAGCAAGGATTTCACTTTGTCAACATAGGTGCCTGTCAGGAGTACTTCCAGGAGTGAATCGTTTAAAACCGGCTTTGGAAGGAACAACACTTCTGTTGGTTTGGACTTCAGTTTGTCTTCATTGTTTTTCTTCCTCCAGGAGCAAGGTAGGTCTGTACTCAAAATATTGTTCTGGGCATGTAACAGGAGTGCAGCCATATGGTGGCACCGGAATTGTCCTCTTGGACAGTCACATTTTCCAGAATATTCTTCCAATAGCTGAACCCAAAAAATTCACTGACTCAGTAGTTGTTATTGAGTATGAGCCATACTAGCTTTTTATTTTGAGTGTATTTAAAAATTGAAGGTCAATGCACTGAATGACCATAGGGGTAATTTACAGCAGTTTTTCATGCTGAAAAGACCAGAAATATTGCAAACACAAATATTGCTTTTAGGGACTTCCCCTCATTATTGGCCATGGTATATTAATTTTCATAAAGTGCCCAACATTCTTTGAAGCTAATTGTGCTCTAACCCAATCCTGCAACAGGGGTCCCAAAACACTCAGCTCTAGCAGCACAAGAGTTTGAGGGTGCAGAAAATCCAATGATCCAATGCACTCCCAAGAGTGTCAGTCATGGTTCCAGACACTAATTTATGTAGAGAGAACTTTGGTCAATAGCCAAATTCTAGAAAGCTAAAAATCTGTTAAGCAAAGAAAGATAAGGAAAGCTTCTAGAGGCACTCAAATAGAAAGTGGTCCCATTATTACACTACTTTCAGCTTCTAAACTGATGCTATAAATTGAAGAAAGTTGGGTGTTTCTAGTGTCTGTCTTTCAAACTACTCATTAAGGCTGCTCATTCTTGGCTCAACTGCCCTTTATTGTTTGATGTTCTATCTGAATATAAGAATCATTCCTGTCGCAAATTCTAAGTACTATTTTCATGGACAATCCTGCATAGCCTATAGGAATATGGTTTGTGTAGGCTTTGAATTTGAATTAAGGATCTTGGACTCTTAATGGGGTGTGAACAAGGCCAATTGAACAAACAGTGTACTGATGTCTGGGGGCCAAGCTAAAGGGTATGTCCTCTATTTTCAAATTTCTGAAGAAGAATTTGCAATGGGAATGATTGTTTTTAGAATAAGTATTGAAAACTGAATAATATTTTATCTTTTCTTTTCAGTCATCTTGAGTATAAACCTCTCTAGATCACACGTTTCAAAAGTTTCAAACCAACAAAACTCGATGAGTTTGGACTATAGGACCATAATTAGAGAGCTAAGAAATAAAGATACCATTGCTGTGTTCCTGACTGTTTATATCCTATATTGCAAGGGTAGCTAATCAACACCTTTATGGCAGCATTGCATTATGAATAGAATGGTGTTTATTTGTTAGCTATCTAATTATGGTCCTTCATTCCAAATTTATCCCAAAATCATGGCAATTGGTTATTGATCACATTTTGATTGACTTAGTTTTCTTGAAATAACAAAAAAAACACCTTAAACAACACACATTTTAGCAATTTCAGATTTAGAACTTGATAAAATAAGGCAAATCCTGGTAAAGGTGCAGTTTATTTCCCCCTGCAGTGTAGGGTGTAGAGCCCCTGTACATACGACTGGGGTATGCAGTAAGAAGTCAGTTGTTTATATTCTGCATCTACTGGACAGTATCTCTGCAATGTGACAGCCCAATTGACTGAATAAAAAACAGTTAGAAATAAGTCGTTTTTATCGGGGGAAACTAGGATGCACCTTTACCCAAATCGTTATACAAAACAGGCACACATACTAACAGAACTAACTTGTACATTGTACAGCTTCTCCTTCATGGAAGCATGAACCTGGCCACTGATAGTGGCTGAGCTGGGCTCATAAAAGAATGATTGGAGATGGCTAGATTTGCACTCCCTCGAAAAACTTCGAAATTTTATAAAAGCTTAGAATTTCCAATTAGTTGCGATTATCAAAATGGCTTGTTTAGGGCCGTTTTTTCACTCATGAATGTGCTAAGATCTTAAGGTTCAGTCAGACGCATAGGATTTCCTTTGAAGGGTGAAAGGAAATCCTTTAAGGATGACGAGAAAAGTGTTCAGACGTATACTACTATATCCTATTAAAGTACCAAGGACACCTAAAATGAAAACTAATTCATTAAATTGGTCAAGTGCAAACTTACACAGCCATATACGTCTTAAATTAGTATGAAAAACCGATAATTCATTTTTTAAGGAGATAGATTGCCAGTGTAAATAATGTATTCCAATAGGCAAGTTCGTAGCCAATTTCAAAAATAAAGAACGTGTTCTGATAAACAGCAGAAAATGAGCAAAAATAGCAAAAACAATAAATCAGCATATAACCTTAGGAAGTGTTGCTTTCCTGATTGTTGCAGCAAAAGAGAATCAATCCCATTAGTTTTTATACCCAACAAGGAGTTTGAAGAGTGGGCAAGATTGGTGAGTGAGCATTATGGTCCAGCCAAGAATAAATATTTGTCTCCCTTCTCTCTTTTGCCCAGACATAATCTTTGTGTTCTTCACTTTCGAAGTGAAGATTTTATGTTGGGACCCACTTCAAAAAAGGCCTTTTCAATGAAAAAGAACTCAAAGCCATGTTTCTTCGAAAGAGCAAGTGTGAATCTAGCTATTGTGGCTGGAATTTGTGGCCCTCCAGGACTTCTAAACTATGAAACAGTTTACAGGTAAATATTAACAGCTCAAGAAAAAGTGTCCAGACACAGTCTATTGCTAGTTTTGCAGGATAGTGACGTTTGCTGATAGCCTGCTTTGTGTAAGCCTAGGCTAAGATACCTAGTAGCCTAGGCCTATGTGATTTGCTTGAACATTTAACAGAATACAACTTCATAACTTGTAAATAATACTTTCCTATAGTTTTAATATTTGAAAAAACCTATAGGCCCTAACCAAACATTAAATCAAGAGAAAATTTTGTTAGTCAACTATGTGGCTAATAAGCAATTACAAGGCAGTTATTTGTGGTAAGATGTTGTATCAAAATAATCAAACAAGTCTTTAATGCCAAACTACTGTGTAGAAAGGGATTGAAGTAAGTCAACTGGCAGGGTAATATCAATGCAGTATGATGCTTTCTGGCCTAAATATTTGAAAGATAAATAACATCTAAGCCTAGGTTGTTCTATGTAAGAGTTTAAATTAGGGTCTGAATAGTTTTCTGTACTTTAGAGTCCACTTTGGTCAATAAGTTTAAAAGTTCATAGCCAGCTGGGGAAGGCACCTTTTGGACAACCAGTTTAGGTTATTCTTGCATATTGGCATCCCTTCAGCTAAAAATATAAATAGGTCATCAATGTTAAGCTGAATATTTAAAAATTGGGGTTCTTTTTTTTTAGGGAAAGTTATTTCCCAAATTCATTTACTTTTTAGGATTACTTTCCTCTTTAAAAAAAGCTTCCAATGTAGGCTACTTTCGAGCCACTAGTAAACAAAGGTAAATATTCGATGATGGTTGTTTTCTCCCTTACTTTGTGCTTTAATACTTCTAGACAGAGTGGATTACAGAATCTTAGGCTATTATTGCTCAAACCCTTTTATTTTTATCCTAATACTAGGAAAATAAGTAATATCCTATGAAACAGTCTGATCAAGTTAGATGACATTTCCTGTTTTAAGATCCATTTAAATCTTGTGGTAGATAGTTTAGCAATTGTTCATTAAAAACACAAATTCCTACCCTCTTTATGTGTTTGGTCTTTTGTTGACATTCCTTCATAACAATTAAAATTTTAGAGATTTAAATATGAAAGTTAAGTCACAAATCAGCAAAGCTTTTCCCCTGGTTGTTATGAGAGTTTCAAAGTAAAACAATCTCAGAAATCATCTTACTGTTTCTCATCTATTCTTTATGGAATTTTAACAGTTCTCATTGTTTTTGCAACCCAAACTTGAAAACCAGTATAGTACATCTAAATCTTAGATGTATATAGGTTTTGAAACAAGATTCAGCAGTATTTTTAGTAATTATTTATAATACTCTATTTATTGTTTTAGAACAAGAAATAATATTATTGGGTCTGAACTACATGAGATTCCAGGGACAGTGTCAACTTCACAGTTGGCCTATGTTGATTCCTAATATTCAGATCAAGTTGCCATAGAGGTAACTGTGGAGGACTTGGAAACCATAAATAAAAATGCTGATGCAGTTAATGTAAGTAATAGATTTATTTGAAAACATAACCTAGGAAGAACCTATTCATGAATAACAAGTATTCTTGCCCTGGCTTCTCTTCAGAATGAAGTAAAATATATTAAAAAGTATACTATATTATGATGGCTATTGGCTATAGTGACTTATCAATCTGAAAAACATATAACCACAAGTTTATGTTTCTATCTTATATCAAGTTAACAGATAGATGTTATAATTATATAGGAGCCAAAAAAGAATAAAACAGAACTAGAAAATTTGCATTGAAATCTCATTCAGTTGATATAACCAAACAGTTTGTGGGAACAAACTGTATAGTAAGAGCAACCTGGCTAAATAGAATGCAAAACTCTAAAAAACGGAACTTTGACACCAATAGATACATCAAAAGAATTGTATTTTTATGCTGATTTTAAATATTTAACTTTTGTCAAGTTTAGTCTTGCCCATCAAAATTTCAAAGCCTGAGAAAATTTCCCTTACTTTCGAAAACAGATGGAAACAACCCCTAAATGAAAACCACACCATCAAAATGAAACCTTAATGAAAACCACAACATCAAATTCAGCATATCAGAGAACCTTACTTCAGAGGTTTCAAGCTCCTATCTTCAAAAATGTGGAATTTTGTATTTTTTGCCAGAACAAAGATCATGGATGCCTGTTTATTTTTTTGTTTTTCTTTTTCCCAGGGGTGATTGTATTGACCCAGTGATCCTAGAATGTAGTGATAGGGCTCATTTGAACGTAGATTAAAAGTTTTAGTGCATTTTTTAATTAAAAATTTAATTTAATTTGATTAAAAACCTATTTAACTAAAAACTGCATTTTTATTGCCAATCTTGATGAGTGCCAGCTATCCTAACCACTAGTATGACTACCATTGTACCATTGAAGAATTATTAAAAATAAGAAATAATTATAGTTTTTCTTAAATTTTATTATAAACATTAAATAACAGGGAAATCCACAATCATGGGGGTAGGGAGGGGGGCAGTTCCCCCCCCCCTAGACCTTCAAAATTTCCGTCTATTTTGGTGTAAAATCATTTGGCTTGTACAAAGAATTTTTTAAAACTCCATCATACTATCGACTGCCCCCCCCCCTAGACAATATGCTACCTAATGCTGCCTACGCCCATGTCCACAATCATTTGATATAAGCTTAAATAAGAGTATATAAATCAATTGATAAGTGTTTTTTTCCACGAAATTAATGTACAAGTTAAGATTTTTTGGGACCCCTGGTTCTTTTTTTGCTGATAGAGTTTAAAATAAAAGATTTTCAATGTTAGCTAGTCAAGAGGTGTGGTAGTCCCCCAAATATAAAAAAAATCTATTGCAGACCTATCTTGTATTTCTACTATCATACCATATTGAATTAACAAAACAGGCTCACTGATTGTTTCTGTGGGTCACTCCTTTGCTTTTTTTCTGCCATAGCTATAAAACAGTTTGCCAGTGTTTCTTGTGTCCATTAAAATAAACTAACTCCTCTACCCACTTCTTTTCGTTTTAGTGAATTGGGTACAACTTTAGCTTGTCTAGGAAATGAGAATATATTGTTTCTTTTAACATTATTTTGTTTGTAGCACTTAACACCTTCTGGATCCAGGGAAAAGGTTTCAAAAACTTAATTTATTACAGGAAAATTTGGCCAATTCAAAGAGGAAGAGGAAACTTGTTTATCCAAAGCAAACAGGTTTTCGTGAACATAGCTATGCATTACCAGCTGGAAGTGGTTTCAAGCTATGTTGTCCACATTGTAAACATAATTTTGACCTAAGCACACAATCTACAAAAATTCTGAAATCCAAAAGTGGTTCAAAGCTCAAAAAGCTTCAGTTATCAAGCACACCCAAGAGACGGTTCCGAAGAATAACAGATAAAAAAAAATAATGAAAGACGTGATGTCAATCTTACTCAGTTAGTTCCAATACGAAGAAGGAATCTTGCATCTATCTTTGTTTCTGATTCTGATGAATCTAATACAGTTTCTCCTGTAAAGTCAAGAAAAAAAAATACTGCTCTTGGAGATTTAATTGATATAGTTGAAGCTGCTCCTTCCTCAGATGTGTCTTCACTATTTTCTTCCCCAAGACATCATCTAGACAGTAGACCAAAGACCTCAGATTTATCTTCACTATTTTCTTCACCAACTCATCAACTAGAGAGAATACCAATAAAAGCTTCGAAGTTTGTATTGAGTCAGAAAGATGAACCATCCTGTTCTCTTGTCAACCCAAATACAAAGCAACATTCATCCAGCACACCATTGCAGCAAAAACAATCTGAGACAGACTGGGTAAATACTGGAACAGAAACGGATGTTCTAAACACAACGTAAGTTTTTTTTATATCATGTCTATTCAAGTTACACAACTTGCCCTGACAGTCAGTAGACCATTTTGTTTATAACATTGCATGGAACTAGACTTTAAACCCAGATTCTGCTTCTTGGTTTTTGTTTATTTTTACATTTATCCCCTCCCCCCTAGGATACATTGTAACTGATAACTAGCTTATCCAAACACCAGGATTAATAAAACTATAAAGGATGGCTACTCTTATAGAATCATGTCCCAATGAGGGTGGAAAAAGAAACAGTTTTCAAAGTGTTTATAATATCATCACTGTGATGGTCCTTTTTATTTTTTAGAGCTTACATTACTGTTCTTCACCACAACGAGAATACCAATAAGCCTATTAGGAAAAATAAGGATGGTTCAGTCATTTATAGAAAAAAATGGGTGAAATTTGCAAAGGACGAAGCTCGAGCATATCCAGTCAAAGAAGATCCCACTTATAGTAGGTGAAATTTTTGACCATCTTATGTTGATTAAGGTTAAAAAGAAAATAAATGTAAGACCTTGTACCAAGAATAGAAAACCAGCCTGGGGCTATGTTTGTGCCTGGAAACTATGATGACCTAAATTATACTTCTGTCCGTGTAATTTACAATTCTTCATGCAATATCACAATTTTCCTTGTTTTGTGCTCTGCTGTCTGCTTGTAGTTTTATTCCAATTAATTTTCTTTGGTATTCTTATACGTTTAGTTTTATTTTCAATAATTTTTCAGGTTATGCAGCTGAAGTGGAAGAGTCTATTTTGGAAGTTGTGAAGCATCAAAAATATACTGAACTGCCATTTGAGGTCCCTGAAGGCATTGTCCGACCACAACTGGACGTCAATGACCTTGTCCAAAAGCACCAGTCACGGTTCAGAAGAAATAATAATTAAAGAGCTGTAAATTTCACAAGTTGTCCATTCTGCAAACATTTTTCTCCTTGCTGCGTCTTTATTGACTTTGTTGAGTGTTTATTACTCATCGAGTTTTTGTCTTCCTTGAATATGTGAGGACCACCTTAAGTAAATAGCGACGAAGACCACACTGCCTTTCCATCACAAACAACAAAAGTACGAAGAACAAAAGGGAAATCTTTTTGTAAGACAGTGGAGATAATTTGAATGAATATTTCGGCCCTATGTCCAAGGGCCGTCCTCAGCAAGACAAAAATATATAAAAGAAAAAGACTTACAACAACATGCGACCAATAAAACCAAAAAGTGGAAATTCTTTCAAAACAATCCTAGCATCATTACTTCAGCGAAGTTCAACCAGGACTGATAAAGTAAGGTAAAACAAGACGAGTCAATGAAATGAAAGAAAATAAATTAAAAACATGTTCTTAGTGCTAATCCAGCCTTTTTGGCAGCTAACCTCAAAGGTCTTTGTGTAACCGGTTCTGTGTTAATGTCTATCGGTTTTTTAAAATATTTTGTAAGATCATTTTTTATTAAATTTGTGTATAGAGCATTTAGTGTATATTCCCCAAGTCCCTATTTAAGGAAATATTATTATTAATCTTAAGTCTGATTTCAATTGATTCTCGTACTACCTGCTTTATGCCTAGGTCATTGCTAATAAGGGCAGATTCATCAAAAAGTATATTGTGGTTAGGATTTTCAAAAATATGGCTGCCTAATGCAGAATCAGATGAAACAGTGGAAATATTAGAATTTAAAGCTTTGACAATATCATCTTTATGC